>NC_056735.1:984596853-984896853 GCF_019279795.1 Protopterus annectens | reverse complement strand
TAAGAAACTCATTACATTTGTTGGAGACTTGCAGTCATCTTTGCAGGATTTACCTGTAAACTAAACAGAATGCCAATCTATCGTGTGTGGTCCATTACCTGTACAGTAATCCTTTAAGCAATGTATCTTAGGCTTGTTTCTTATTTGCTTTTCATTCTTTACTTTGATCATGTTTTCCCCATGAAACAAGTAGATAGTTGTCAGGCAAAAGGCCTTTTTTGGATAAGAAACATTTTTACAAGTAGGGGTATCACAGAGATTGCTACTTTCAGCATGTTATTTGGTACTTTAATAAAGCTGAATATAAATTATAATTATAACTGCAGTGCAAGAAGTGGTTTGAGTTGAATGCTGCTTGTTTTTCTTATACTTGATTTTGACTGGCATTCCAGTAGTGCATTTAAAAAGTAATTTATTTTTTCATGCCTCACAACCTTTTTGTTTCCATCTAGATATTAAGTAAGCTGTCATGCAGCCAATGCATTTAAATATTTTTTTTCTTCTACACTTCATTTTGTCTTGATTGGACTCTCATAATGATGGTTTGTCCCCCAGGGCAGTGTATTTAATTAAAGTTACAGTTTTTTGTGGTTTTTGAGCATTGCTCCTCCCTTTTCTAGTTGACTGCACCCCTTCCCATTGACCATACCCATTCAGCTGTCTCCTGCAAGCCCCCCTTTGATTTGAAGTCACCAGCCGCCACTGTTAAAAAGGCACTATGGAGAGGCAAGAGCCTTTGCCAGAACCTGAAGCCCAAGGAAGACCAGATGCAGGCCATCTGTGGCAAAGCACCATGATCTGTCGATCATGTCTTCCCAGGTTGTTAGGTACTGGATCCCCTTGGAATGATACCAGAAGCTAAGCCAATTGTTAAAGTCAGTCATTTTCTGTTTGTATGGAGGCATCATTCTGGGTGACAATAGAATGCTGCTTAAGGCTAGGGACATACCTGTCTGGGATGCATATTCAGTGAGCTCATTCATGTCTCTTTTCATATAGTCCAGGGATGTGCATCTCAAGTCATTCAAGCCAACATGGACTATAGCAGAATCATAACAGTACCTGTTATTGAGAGAGTGCATGTATGATATGGCAGATTTTGGCACCTGACAAAAAATAACTGTGACTTTTTGGTTATCCAGCCTTGTGAGGGGCACATCTGTGTGTCTCACAATGGAGTCTCCTTTGACTAATATGTTGGATTTATGGTTAGGCCTTAGTAGCTATGTGACACAGGTGTTTAGACTATGTGTGGTGTGGTGGGTTGTGGAGTTAGCATGTGTTTTTGCCCCGGAGGTCTCTTTTGTTTGGGTATGTTTTTGTTGAGGACCTCCGCATATGTGGGTGTATGTTTTATAGGTGTGGGTGGTGTTTGAGGTGTGGTGTTTGTGTTGACAACTTTCTCCGTGCCAGATATACTGGCTTGTGAGTGAGAGAGCATAGACTTTAGGTTCTTAATGTAATTGCATCTCTCACAAATTGTGTTCCTAGGTAGTAGTAGTAGAGGCTTGTCAGTGTACATGAGGCAGTTGCTAAACTGTCTCAGGATGCCCATGTCAACTAAATTGGTAGGAGAAACCATAGGAAATTGTCCATCCATATTTGTCAGAATATGAGGGAGAGAGGCCAGAGAGAGAGAGAGAGAGTGAGAGCTAAGTGGGCATAGGGTGGAAGGTCTAAGGTGAGTACTATTAGGTGATCACACAAGTGCTACTAATGGAAAATTGTAGCTGGAATACCTCGCAGTTGACTAAAAAACAGTGTGGCTGTGGTGTGAGAGGCACAAACAAGCCCAAATTAACTCAGACTTGGAGTTTAAATACCCCCAAAAATAGGAGATTCTATTAACAGCAATCTAGCAAATCCTGATAGCCCCTGCTCTCTTTACCAATCAGCTTGTGCCAGACAAGGAACCTTTGAGGTCACACTAATTGCTGCATATGCCTGGTCTGGTATATACCAAAGGGAACATTGTATTCTATGACTGGTCTAATAAAGGTGAAGTACAGAGGGATAATGACTTCTTTGAAACTAGAAGCCATGCCACAAATGACCAGTTTGAGTCTCAACCCAGGAGACATTCCAAGATTTTATCTAAGGATGCTCTGAGTTTGCTGGCATTGAAGTCAAAGAAATATGAAGCAACAGCTGGCTATAGTTGGAGAAGGATAAAACCCTAGCTACAGCCCACTTGATCTGACTTTAATTACAGGCTCAGGCAAATGATGGAGCTGGGAGGAGAGAATCATTCTGTCATTTCTGGGAGGAGGCCAGAGTAGAACATGAAGCATATAGCCAGTTACTTGGAGAATGAGTCATGTTGTGATACACATCCTAGGGGTGGGATTTAAGTTCATTCAGTATCTTCCTAGTAATAGCCCTCATTAATGAGTACATGAGAGCATGCACTTCTAGTGGAAAGTATTGTAAGTCCTTGCAGAGACACAGAAAGCTAATTATTACCCATGGAGGCTGTAGCCCCATACAAATGCCCTCATTTCCAGGATACAGATGAGGGTACAACCAACTCCAATGCCTGTCTGTATGCCAGCCTCTCCATATGACTCTTACACTAGGGTAATCCCTGGTATGAGTGTATGAACAGCCAGAAACCTATTTGGTTGATGTTCTGCAGGCACAGGGGGAAAAAAGCATCTAGAAATAGAAATTTGTCTCCGTGGTGTAAAATCAAGGTCCTCCTTGTTATATAACTATAGTATGATAATTGCTGCCACAGTGTGCTATCATTTGGACACTTTGAGATATGGCAACAAGCTGTACTGGTACCAGCTCACTAAGGGGTTGCCCACATTACACCCATATAGTTGTAGATTTGTTTGCCTGATCAGTATTCTGTGTAACAGTACAGAGCAAGTAATAATGGAGCTTATACAAAATGACAAAGTGCACCTAACTCTATAACATATCATATAGTATGTATTTATTAAGGAGAGAGCTTGCCTTTTGATTATTCAGATATTATTTGGGGAGGTATAAGCATCATTTGATGAAGAGCTGACAGTACATACTGCTTTTCTTGATCTTGTCAATGCAATTGTTGTCATTCTGCATTAGAGACTAACCTAAACTACTAAATCCACATATAATCCAGTGCATAAAACACTGGTTACACAACAGCATGCAATGAATAAGGTGTTATCACCTTATCTGTCTCATTGTGGTTACCAATAGCATTCCTCAGGGCTCTAACTTCTTTTTAGAATAGTCTTATCAGATACAAAATAGTGTAATGGGCTGTGGATAACTAAATATGCAGATGACTGCAGGCTGGGTAATATAATTGCTTCAATGAAAGGTGCTGCTGTTTTCCAAGATTGTTTACAAGCAATCCACACCTAATGATGTAGCAATGACCTTACTTTTAATTTTAGTAAATGTGGCATCATGACACTTGACAAAAAGGACAATAAATTGTTATTACAAAATAAATGGTCAAATTATAAAAAAAATCAACAAATATCTATGTCAACAGCAAATATAACTTGGTCTAGCAATCCAGAAAGTGACATAGTTTACTTTGTAAGCACACACTAGGAGGATTTCCAGAGGAGTCTGAAAGTTAGATTGGCTTTTATACATATCAGAGTCTCTGCACTGCCTGTCTTTCTGTATTCAAATAAACAGAACAGTGGTATCTTAAGTAGAACAGCTATCCCATTTATTAAGTTGTGACCAATCAAAACTGATCATAAAAACATGACAAAGTTCAAAGTACATGAAATGAAAGAACCAATGAAAATATTTATAAAAACAGAAGTAAATATGAGTTGCACATATGCAGAATGACGAGACATCCTATATCTTGACTTCACAATAATATTTCAATTTAATTAATGTTCATACCTCTGAGTATTTAAAAATAAACTTTCTCTTTTCTTTAAATGAAAGACGTTACATTAAGGGCCAGGTTCTCTGATCTCAGTTAACATAAAATGGCAAATCTGCCGATTGGATGGATGATTTTCTAAAAAAAAAATGTTTGAAAGGCTGCTAAAATCTTTTTTTTTTTTTTTATTATTATGGATGCTATGAAGTGACATCCCTGATTATTTCACCTATACAATATAGGTTATGGAACAGATAAAGCAGTAGACCAACAGCGCCACCTATTCCGTTTGGTAAGCAAAATGGCCTGCTGTAAAGTGGTTTTGTCCATTAATAAGACATAAAGAAGGAAATGACCTTCTTTTCCTGAGCTGGTGGAAAAAAAAAAGTTTTCTACAACTTTTGGCCCCAGAACTTGGACCTAAGTGACAAAAGGTCGTGGTGTTTCCATATTCATAAAGGATGCACACACCTCCAGACTGGTAGCCCAAAATAACACATCCGAGATACTTCAGGTGCAGCTAATATTGGGTAAGACAGAGATTCAGGTCGTAGCCTGTTATAGGTCCCCAACCATGTCCCAAGACTCGCACTCCACTTTCCTAAGCACCCTGGAGAATATTAGGGCCCAACTTAACACTCATACTGGGTGACTTCAACTACCCCTCCTGGGACCTCTCTTGTTCGGTATATATTTCTCTGGGGTACAGGCTAACACGGGAAGACTATGGCTGACCAAGTTCGCAGATGACTGCAAACTGGGTGCCATAATCGACTCACTGACTGACACAAGCATCCTCCAAAAGGGTCCCACAGAGACGGATAACTGGTGCCAGAGCCATGGCCTAAAGCTAAATGCCAAAAAGTGCATAGTCATCCCTTTTGGGAAAAACAAAGTGCCTACAAATTACCACATAGGTGGTAATCCATTAAGTACGGAAGAAGTAATTAGGGATTTGGGGACCCAAGTAGATAGCAATCTCTCCTTTGATAATCACATTGCCAAAGTGGTTAGAAAGATTTTCTATATAGCCCACCTTATCACGAAAGGGTTCACATCTAGATCAAGAGAGGTCATTGTGCCCCTCTACTCATCACTCATCAGGCCCATAATTGAATACAATGCCCCATTTGGGATGTACCTTACCCGACATCTGCAGCAACTGGAAAGACTCCAAAAGTGCCTCACCAAGAGGATCAAGGGACTCAAACAGATGCCCTACGCAGTTAGGCTAAAGAAACTCCAGCTCTACTCGGTCGCTTACCGCCTACTCAGAGGCGATCTGTGCCCGACATATAAAGCCATGTCCAACCCAGAATTAATGGACATGCTCCACCCCAGGAAATCCAAATCCCTTAGAGCTACATGCTCCAGGGACTTAAACCTCAGCACAGAAATAAATAGGACATGCTGGAGGGACCGATTCGTATCCCAGAGGCTCCCCTCACTCTGGAACAAAATCTCAATCCATGTTAGGCAGAGCCCCTCAATGACCCTCTTCAAGAGAAATCTTGAGTAGATGGGAGATCGTAGGTTTACCTCT
Source organism: Protopterus annectens (assembly GCF_019279795.1). Lineage (NCBI taxonomy): Eukaryota > Metazoa > Chordata > Ceratodontiformes > Protopteridae > Protopterus > Protopterus annectens. Next base: position 984,891,463 of record NC_056735.1, on the reverse strand, counting down.
GGGATTGCTTCTGTGTCCCTACCAGACAGAGGCACAGTAAACTAACCTTAAAAGGGTTATCTTCTGTGACCTACTTTACAGAGGCACAGTCAACTAATCTAAAAGGGTGGCGAAAGCCAAACACTCTCTGGCTAGGCTTATAAATGCCCTAGGGCAGATAGCCTAGTATCAACCTATGAACCTATAACTGGAAAAACTACTCATGTACCAACACACTTGCCCAATGTTTCCTGGAATTCATTAATTCCAATGCCCTGGACCACCTCGTTCTTACCCCCACTAGAGGTAGCAACATCCTTGACCTGGTCATTACTAACATGGATGACTATTGCTCTACACCAATAGTCAACTCCTCCCTGGTTAGACCCGACCACAAACTAATCATCTTGGAAATCCACATCCCTCCCACCCACCCCCTCCCCAGCAAAGGTAACCACCATAAAAAACTTCTCCAAAGCTAACTTTGGGCTCCTAAAAACAGAGGTGGCTAACTTCACGGCACCCATGCAAATGGAGAATAGTTGCATGACTGCTGAATCATACACCAATTCACTGTACAAACACTTACACAAATGCATGGATTTTGCCATACCCAATAGAACCAGGACGGTCTCCTCCAAAAAAAAAGAAGCCAATCTTGTGGTCCCCTGCCATAAACAAACTACAACAGAAAGAGGAAACTGATGCGGAATAAGGTGAAGTCCCAAGACTAGAAAAACTCCCTTATTAGCCTCAACAAAAAGTTGAGATCCCTCATCAAATCCTCTAAAGCTAGCTATGAAAGCAGAATTGCAGCAGATAGTAAAGACAACCACAAGGCCTTCTATAGTTATGTAAAGAATCTCCACAGCAAAATCCAGATTTGCTCTGAGCTGCTGTACAATGGTACCTCCTATACTGAGCCAACAGATATTGCCAGTATACTAGCCGACAGATTCAGTGCCAACTTAACCCCTCTCCCCCCAAAAGGACCAATCATAATACCAGTAGATTGCCAGACACCCAGTATTATGGCTGAACAGGTTAAAACAGCACTGTCCAAGGCCAAAAATACAGCTTCTGAAAATATCCCCGGCTGTGTTCTACATGAACTACAGAGTGAACTGGCACCTCACCTGTGTGCCCTGTTCAATCACAGCCTCACCTCAGGCTTTGTCCCTACCAAATGGTGCACTGCTACAGTCATCCCTCTCCACAAAGGAGGAGCGACTACAGACCCTGGGAACTATTGCCCCATTAGCCTGACAAGTCTGATATGCAAAGCTATGGAATGCATCATGACCTAATAAACAAGGATATAGGGATTCTCCAAACTCTGGATCCCACACAGTTTGGTGTTGTGAAGGGTAGATCATGCCTTCTCAACTTAATCAACTTTTTTGAGTCAGTCACCAGAGCTGTGAATGAAGGCATGGTGGTTCATACAGCCTCCCTTGATCTGGCCAAGGCTTTTGATATGATTCCCCACTCAGGAATCCTAGAAAAACTCACTAAGCTAGGCATCAACACCTATGTCACTAGCTGGGTTGCAAACTGGCTCACAGATAGAACCCACAGAGTGAAAGTAGCTGACTCCAAGTCAGACTGCCGACTCACGAGTGGAGTCCCATGGGGATCGGTCCTGGGTCCTCTCCTGTTTGGTATCTACTGCTCAGAAGTCCAGGCCAACACAAAGGGACTCTGGCTGACAAAGCTTGCAAATGATTGCAAGTTGGGAGTCATTATTAACTCCCCAAATGATGTTGACATCCTACAGAAATGCCTCACTGAGACCAGTGACTGGTGTCAGAACCATGGCCTTAAGCTCAGTGCCAAAATATGTGTCGTCATTCTCTTTGGGGAAAAACCCAGTTCCCATGAATTACCACATCAATGGTAGTCCACTGAACACATTAGGCATTATAAGAGATCTGGGAACACAGGTTGACAGCAACCTCTCTTTTGACCACCACATTGCCACTGTCATCAGAAAGTCCTTCTATGTGGAGGTGAGAGGTTGGCATAATGGTTAAGGTGTTTACCTTATAGACACAAGGTGCAGGGTTTGATTCTCACATGGGGTAATTGGCTAGGTTTAAAATAGCCCACATGGGCAGTTAGCCTATTACTAACCTGTGAACCTATGTGGCATATCTCATTACTAAGGGTTTTGCATCCAGGAAGAAGGAGGTCATTGTCTCCCTCTATTCTTCCCTCATTAGGCTAATCCTTGAGTACAATGCCCCATTTTGCATGTACCTCACTAGACACCTGCAACAACCTCACAAAGAGGATCCTAGGCCATGTCGTATATGGACAGACTCAAAAAAACTCTATTCTCTGTCTCATACCACCTACTTAGAGGCTATCTCTGCTTGACTTACAAAACCATGTCTTACACAGCTCTGTTAGAAATGCTACATCTAAAGAAATCCCAATCCCTCCACACCATATGCTCCAGAGACTTCGGCTTCATTACCACAATCAACAGAACATGCTGGAGGGATAGGTTTATAACCCAGAGACGGCCCATGCTATGGAATAGACTTCCCATACATGTCAAGCAGAGCACCTCACTGGCCCTCTTCAAGAGAAATCTTGGTGAGTGGATGGGAAATAGAAAATCCACCCTGGGGATCACTCCAGTGGCTCTACTCGACAGAGGTACTGAGAACTAAGGTTGGATGGCACTATGCCAGGGTAATCCTATGGGCTATGCTTGTAAAGGCTCCAGGGCCATTAGCCTAGTACAGACAGACCTATAAACCAAGCTGTCATGTAGACTGTGTGATACTTATAGGTTGACCTTAGGAGCTGTTTTCTATACTTTACTTTCTTTAGGACATAATCCTTTGGTAACACATGCCAGTGTTGTTTAATAATCTATACTGCCTGGATAACAAATGGGATGAATATGCCTTGTGACACCCGTGCCCTGGCCCAGCAATCAAGGAGCCTCAATCCTCACCAGTAACACCAGAGAGGGCATCTCATATGAGAGGAAAGGATAACAAATACACACAGTAAAGTGCAATTTCCCTTAAGAGCACACAGAGATCACAGTCAGTCCAGGGCCGGTAGCTCCCCTGCTCCCAGGCCCCCAATAAGACTCCCCACTGGCACAGCTATAGGGTCTAGATCACAGCCTAGTGGGCAGGCTGAAATCTCCAGCACCCCCTCTGTCCAACCAGTGCTTTGTGTCCCTGCCCAAGTAGCTGACACACACACACTTTGAGATGAGTTTATGCAACCACACAGAAACTTCTGGGGAAGGCTGGCACAGGTTCTCCAGCTGTGCCCCTTTTTACCCAGACTATACAGTAGTACTAGCTGCCACCACCCACTAATAATTATCAGCTACTCAAAGGCCCTTAAAAGGGTGTGACCTCACTTCATGCCAAGATAGGACGTCCCTTTGTTTTACCCCCACCAGCAACCACAGTGACCACGGATGCTTCCCTGATAGGGTGGGGGGGAGGCATTTTCAGGGAAGAACAGCCCAAGGCACATGGACCGATCAAAAGACACATCTGCATGTCAATGTCTTCAAGATGAGAGCAGTACTTTTGGCATTGCAGTACTTCCAGGACTCTCTTCCTCTGGGTACAATTGTGATTCAGACAGACAACATGTCAGTGGTGTGGTACTTGAACAAACAAAGAGGAACCAGGTCATTCCCCCTTTGTTACGAGGCCCTAAGAGTATGGCAGTGGGCTATATCCACCCAGTGCTTTCTGTTAGCAATGCACATCCCAGGGAAATCCAACTTGATAGCAGACAAGCTGAGCAGAACAATTTTGCTGCCCCATGAGTGGTCCCTCAAGAAAGAAATAGTGGACAAGATATTCCGCAGATGGGGCCAGTCTTGCTGCAACCTTTTTCCCAGTCACATGAACATGAAATGCAGAAGCTACTTTGACCTGATTCCCCCTCTGGGAAAAGCTCCAAGGGATGAACTCATTCACGATTGGCCTCCGGGTCTCGTCTATGCTTTTCCACCAATTCCTTTGCTACCCAAGGATCTACAGAAAGCAAAATCTCTGGGAAGGACTATCATTCTAATAGCCCCTCATTGGCCTTGTCAGATTTGGTTCTCCTTCCTTTGACTTCATCTTTTGTAGGACCCTTGGATTTTGGACCCAGTTCTGGACCTTCTGACACACTCGTCGGGGGAACTTCATCCCTCTCACAGTCCCTGAAGCTGACAGCTTGACTGCTCCAATTCCCATCATAGCCAGGTTCCATAACCTTTCCAGTGCAACCAAGCAAATTCTCTTATCCTCTCATAAATCCTCTATGAGGAAGCTATACCTTAGCAAATGGAAAAACATTTCTATATGGGCCTCTAAAAACAATATTGATCCTTACCAAGCCCCTATGGCCTCTATACTAGAGTTCTTGACCATGATCTTCAATAAAGGAGCTGCAGCATCCACAGTCTGTGTTCACCTTGCTGCAATTTCTAACTTTCTTCATCTTGGATTCGAAGGATTGAATATTATGTCACACAAATTATCCAAAGCCTTTCTCAAAGGGACCTTTCATCTCAGACCACCTATGAAATCTTGCTATTCCCCATGGAATCTAAATTTTATGCATTCCCACATCATTCTTCCTCCATTTTAACCAGCTTCCTCATGTGATCTCAAATTTTTGTCATGGAAGACAATCTTTTTAGTGGCTATTACTTCTGCCCGCAGAGGGTCAGAGCTTCAGGCCTTGTCCATTAAACCTCCTTACTTGATTTTCCATGCTGACAGTCTCACTTCGAACAAACCTCTCTTTTTTACCTAAGGTTTGCACTGAAACTAATCTTAACCAAATTATTGATTTGCCAGTTTTCTTTCCCAATCATTCCAACAATCTAGAATACATGCTGCACAAACTTGATGTTCACAGACAGCTCAGATTTTACTTAGAATAAAAGATTTTAGGAAATTGGAACAGCTTTTTGTTTCCTTTTCAGATGCCAGGAAAGGTATGCCAGTGGCTAAAACAACTCTGTCTAAATGGATATCTGATTGTATCACATTTGCTTATTCAGCTGCCAATATGCCTTTGCAACATAAAATTAAAGCTCACTCAACGAGAGCAGTTTCTACATCCTCTGCCTTTTCAGCTAGACTTCCTATTGATAACATTTGTGCAGCAGCCACTTGGTCAAGACTTCATACCTTTATCACTCATTACAAAGTTGACAGGGCCTCCTTTGGATCTGCTGTCCTGAAAAATATACTCCTGTGAGCCACCCGAGATAGATGGAACTTGAGACACTACCCATCAGTAAGAATGAATGGCGAGATAGAACAACTTCACATAAAGAAGTTATGTACTTTCCATAATGTTCCATGTGAGTTGTTCATCTCGCCTTCATTCTTACCTCCCTCCCTCCTACCCCCTCCTGGACTTTTAGAAGACCGAGATGCTAGATCCTTCCTGGTCACTCAACCCTTCTATACTTTCTCTTATGGAGTTATAGAATGACATATGGTATTATTATATGCAGCAAACAAGATCTGAGGTAAGTGCATCATGGCATAGGGACTTGGCCTCGAGCTATTTGAAAACGTCAAGCTTTGTACTAGGCTGACTTGGAGCCGTGGGATCGGCTATGAACCCATTAGTAAGAATGAAGGCGAGATGAACAACTCACATGGAACGTTATGGTAAGTACATAACTTCTTTATTTTCCATATGTACTTAATATTTCAAAAAACAAGTGACTTCCAAATTGCTGCATGACATCAGATAAAACCTCACATTTTGTTGAAGTAAATGCTGTCTGAAATTTGCACTGTAAGTTGCACATCGTGAGTAACGTCTAGTGTTATTTATATTGATAATTATTCCATTAAGCATGTGTTTCATATTTATGTAAATATCTCAGTAAATATGCACTCATAGAAGACTTTTTTGCTGTCATATAAAAGCTTATGTCTGGTTAACAAAAATGTTCTAACACTATATGTCTAGGGTGAACAGTTTCCAAGATATGACAGTTTGTTTGTGAAAGTATAGCAAAAAATATAATTTTGGTTTTGTGTGCATTATAATATATTATAGTATTTATGGAAAGACTTTGAATCCACTGACTATTATCACTGTAAAGAATACTTATTACTGATATGATAACATTGCTATTTGTATTGTTTTAATACATTTTATTGTTCACAAATTATTTACATTTATTTATCTTAGGCTTTTTAATTTTATTTTTCAGAAAATGCTCTGAAATGCAAGATGCGTGTAGTCTACTAGAGGTGTGACATTCCACACCACATAGGTGCTAATGAGTTAATAGATTAAAGTTTTGTTTTGTTTCTGAAACTGCAAGGTGCTAATGGGTTAATAGATTAAAGTTTTGTTTTGTTTCTAAAACTGCAACAATGCTAATATACAAGTAACACAATTACTAGGAGGGAAAAAGCAATCTGATGATGTAAATCTTAATTCATTCCTTACTGACAGGGCTTCGGTTCCATCCTCGGAACTGACACGGCCAGTATCAAGCTCATGCCAGCCAAAAACTCTCAGCTAAGTCTTACCCACAATGCCCCTCTCATAGTCTCTTCAGATCTCATTTGCCGCCTTCCTCATCAGACGTGCCAAGCCTTTCTCTCAAGCTAAGTGTAGCTTTTTTGTGGTTCTTTGTAGTTTTATTGACTATTTTCCTTCCCTTAGTTTTTTTCTTCTAAGGTTATCTCTTGTTCCTAAATGCTATTTTTCCTGACTAAACCCTACCCACTGCCTTGGTAGTTCTTTCGTACCATCGTTGGTACTACTCCTTCTTCCCTACCTTGGTAGGCCCTTCCTTTACTTTTTTGGGACAACAATTTAGTCCATTTATTGAGAGACCAGAATCTCCATTGGCAGCTTCCTTCAGATCCACCAGGAGTCTTTCGGAACAAAATGTAGTGAGGGTTGTGGAACAGCTTTTGGCAGCTAGAGGATTACTGACCCCGACTAGGTCTTCCCTCCCTCTTGGAACGGAAGCTCTCATGGCGTATTCACCTGTCTATCTTCCTCTGACCTCCTCCCAGGTCTCGGAGACTTTGGTACCAATGTCCATCATGGTGCATTCTGTCTTGGCTCCAACAGTGGAGGCTACCCTGTTGGCATTGATGGTGCCATGGCTCCTTTGGAACTGGTGCACCCTCGGAGCAGTGATTGGGCTGTCGGCACCGTGACACCTAGTTCGGAGCCGATTTTTTCTGTGGCGCCGTCTATGGACATGGCTCTCCCAGCAGCTACCGGTCCTCTTGGAGCTCCTCACCTGGAGGCGGGGTCCTCAGGGCAGGGTGTGACCCCGGTTCCAAGGTCATCCTTCCTGGTTCCTGGCTCCCATCCCTCCTTGGGCAGGCTTGCTTTCCAGATGATGAAGATGGGTCCTCGCTTCAACAGGCTTGCAGATGGCACCATTGGCATTAGAACCAGAATCTCCCTCTAGCATGCAGCTGTCCCAACCTCCTATTCTGGGATCTTGAGCATGGGAGCCGCAAGACCTTCCCTTGAAGGAAAGCCTTTCTCTGGAGTCCTCAGAAGACCCCACTGGGGAGCCACTCCGGAACAAACTTTGCAAGAGGAAGCATCTTAATTCCCCTGAGGAATCCATCACCGAAGACACCGATTACGATGAGGGATAATGGTCCCCACAGTCTCCTCTGGAAGATGTCTCATTTGGAGACATTCTCGAGATTCTCAAGCAGAGGGCATACTGGAAACCCTCTAACCCTTCAGAGGCATCAGTGTTCTTGCAAGCTTTCCATGCTCGACCATCTACTTCCTGGGTGACCCCCGCCTGCAGATGAGATCATTAGGCTTATTATGCGGTGTGCCTGGAAGGCCCCGGACAACATAGAACCTGTCCCTCAGAGGCCAGATAAAATTTTGTCCACACCTGAAGACAAACCCAACTGGTCCAAACAGCTGGTAGTAGATTCCATGGTCGTGGTGGCGGCCACCAAGAGGGAACTGGCAGAAGATAGTTCCACTGTTCATCCCCCGAACAGGGAGTCTCTGGCTATGGACAGACTGGGGAAGCAGACCTATGCTTCAGCAACCTTTTCCATTTGAACTCTGAATTACCTGGTACACTTTACTTGCCTCCAAAGAGACCTAATCTCAGAAATGTCTGCCTCTTTGGTGGGGGTACTGCCTGAGGAGGTGTGTGATACTGTTGCCTCCCAGCTAGCTACCCGAGAATCCATCTCAAGCTCCTTGATGCACTTGATTTCTCACACTACCGAGGGGGCAGCTCAAGCAGCCGCATCGGGCATCATCATGAGACAGCATGCTTTGATGCATTTGTGTGACTTTGCGGACCCTTTCAAATCTTCCTTTGTCAATGTGCCTGTTGACAAATCTTCCCTCTTTGGTCCCAAAGTAAGAGACACACTATCACCTAGTGAGAAAGACGGAAAGACCTTGTTTGCTGTGGGCATAGTTTCCCCCCCCCCCAGAATTCCTACTCCAGAATCAGAGATGAGGAAAATTGTGGTTCAAGAAGTCCCAAGGATCTTTTTGTGACACTCATGATGATCAATCACCCCAGGGAAGAGGGGACAACTCATCCTAAAGATGTCCCTTTTAGAGCAGAGGGGGTCAGCCCAACCAGGTAGCTAGGGATTCCTTCTCTGGCCAATGCTTCCAAATCTCCTGAACAGTGGCCCAATTGCTTTCCTCTGGAAGCAGTCGAGGGATGATTCTCTCTGCACCTACAAGCCTGGCAACTCATAACAACGGATGCGTGGATGCAGAGAATAATATCCAGAGACTATCATATCCCATTCAATCTCACTCCCAGACCCATAAAATGAATCACTGATGTTCCCCCCAGTCAGAGGGAGGCTGCAGCCTTAGAAATCGAAAAGCTGCTAAGAAAAAGTTATCCAACCAGTCCACCAGACCAAACCGGATTCAGGTTTTACTCGAGGTTCTTTTTAGTGCCAAAAAAACAGGGAACTGGAGACCAATCCTGAATCTCAGCCTACTAAACAAATTCATTAAACCTCAAAAATTTGGGATGATCATGGTACAGTCCATTTTCCCCTTTCTGTGGAAGGACAACTGGATGTGCTCTATAGACCTCCAGGATGTGTATTACCACATAAAGATGGACAAATGCTTCCGACTGGGAGCCAATCACTGCCAGTTCAGGGTACTGCCCTTTGGTCTCTTGGCAGCCCCCAGAGTGTTTACCAAATGTGTGGCACTCGTAGTAGCTCATCTCCAACTACAAGGATTCCAGGTGTTTCCATATCTAGATGATTGGCTCCTCACTGCCACGACCAGGAACCTTGTCATTGTCAGTCTCTCTCACACTCAAGGCCTTGCTCTTTGCCTAGGTATCACGATCAATATGGAAAAATTAAACATGTCTCCGACAAGAACACTGGAATTCATTGGAGTGATCTTCGACACAACATCCTGTCAAGCTTCCCTTCCTCCTCACAGGCTTTCAAAAATAAGAAACCAGATTCAAGTCCTCCTTCCACAGACATTTGTACCAGCACGCCTTGTACTACATCTATTAGGCTCTATGGCAGCAGCCATTACCCTAGTACCACTTGCGAGGTTGCACATGAGACTATTACAGTGACTCCTTTCATCACAATGGTCGATCTTAACCCACTCACTCGACCACATGATACACCTTACAAACCTTTGCAAGAAAGAAATGCTATGGTGGATGAAGCCAGAAACAAATCCTTTGGTGTTGACTGTTCTGTCTCCCCCAACCCAGGGCCTCGGTGACCACGGATGCTTCCCTGTTGGGGGGGGGGGGGTTTCCAGGGAAAGATGGTCCAAGGCACCTGGTCCCTCATAGAGGCCAATTTGCACATAAATGTCCTGTAATTGAGGGCAGTTCTCTTAGCATTGCAAGCGTTCCACACATCCTTTCCTTCCGGGACCATTGCAATTCAATCGGACCACATGCCAGTCGTCTGGTACATCAACAAACAAGGTGGAACCAGTTCTTAACCCCAGTGTTGGGAAACCATTAGAATATGGGATTGGGCAATGGCTTCCAACCACTTTTTCATAGCAATGCACATTCCCGGGAGCTCCAGATTTATTGCAAACAATCTGAGCAGGAACATGTTGATGCCTCACAAATGGTCCCTCGATCCGATAATAGCGGCTCAAATCTTCTGCCGTTGGGGCAGGCCTTGCTGTGACCTGTTTGCTTCATCCCTAAACAACGAATGCAGAAGCTACTTTGCCCTGATCCCCCCCTCAGGGGGAGTCACAGAGGGATGCTCTGACTCATGATTGGCCCCCGGGTCTACTGTATGCCTTTCACCCATTCGCCCTCATCCTAAAATGTCTACAGAAAGCTCAAAGGTTGAGAAGCAAAGTGATCCTCATTGCCCCTTATTGGCCCTGTCAAGTCTGGTTCCCATTCCTATGGCCTCACCTGATTCACAGCCCATAGATCATGGATCAATCTGAAGGATTGCTGTTTCATCGTCAGGGACTGATTCACCCCAATCTCCACAGTCTCAAGCTCACAGCTTGGTTTCTCTACTTCCGATGATTGCCAGGCTACCTGACATTTCATCCCCTGTTCACAAGATCCTTCTGACTTCGCACAATCTATCCACCAGAAAAATTTATTTCAATAAGTGGACTAGGTTCTCCAGATGGGGCAAAGAACAAAACATGGACCTCTTTTCTATGCCTGTTCAGAAGATCCTACAATATCTCACTACCCTGTTGCATGCAGGAGCTTCAGCATCGATGATTACAGTACATTTAGCACCTATTGCAAATTTTCACAATGGAATCGACAATTCATCTGTTATGTCATGCCGACTGTGCAAAACCTTCATGAAAGGAGAATTACATATTAAACCTCCAGTCAAGCCTCCTATAGAGCAGTGGGACTTGACTTTGGTGCTTCAGTCGTTAAGTCCTCCTTTCGAACCTTCTAACTCCTGTGATATGAAATTTTTGTCTTGGAAAACTCTGCTTTTAGTAGACCTTACCTCAGTGAGAAGAGTATCCGAGTTGCAGGCCTTGAGCGTCAAGAGACCATACTTGATTTTCCACAGGGAAAGAGTTTCTCTGCGTACTAACCCGTCCTTTTTGCCCAAGGTCATTTCTGGTTTCTCCATCAACCAATCTATTGACCTATCAGTTTTCTTTTCCCACCATTCAGATAGAGGGGAATACCTTCTGCATACCCTTGAAGTTCATAGGCAACTTTGTTTCTAGATGGACAGAACTAAATCTTTCAGGAAAACGGATCAATTATTTGTAGCCTTTGCAGGACCCAGAATGGGTAAGCCTGTTTCCAAAATGACTTTATCTTCTTGGCTCAGAAACACCATTACTTTCATCTACCATCAAAACAAAGTGTCCTTACCTTCCAAAATAAAGCCTCACTCTACTAGATCGATAGCTACCTCGGTGGCCTTTCACTCCAGAGCCTCTATGGATGATATCTGCACAGCAGCCACTTGGGCAAGACCTCATACCTTTAGCACTCATTACAGATTGGATTTGGCCTCCAGGGGAAGAGCATCTTTTGGTTCTATGGTGCTCAGGAATGTCCTTCCTTAACGCCACCCAGGACTCAAGTAGCTGGGGACTCGGTCCTATCAGTAAGGAATGAATGAAGATTTACAACATCAGATAAAGAAGTTATGTCTTACCATAACATTCCATCTGTGTTGTAGATCTTCATTCATTACTTCCCATCCTCCTTCCCCTTGCCTGGACTCCTGGTGGACTTTAGGATCTCCTTATTAGTTAGGCTATCTGCTCAGACAGAGCTTCCTACTATCACTATTAATCTTTTTATACTATAAGGGTGGGCAAACTTGATCTGAAGAGACTATGAGGGAAATTTTGAGTAGGACTTAGCTGAGAGTTTTTTGGCTGGCGCAAGCTTGGTACCGGCCGTGTCGGTTCCGAGGACGGAACCGAAGTCCTATCAGTAATGAATGAATGAAGATCTACAACACAGATGGAACATTATATGGTAAGACATAACTTCTTTTTTAACATTATGTATCCCATCTTTTTAATACAGTGAAGTATATAAACCACACACATCAGCTGTAAAAAGGAAACACTCCATTAGCCATTCAGCTGTAGAAAAAAGGTCTAAAATACGAATTTTGCCTTTCATATAGAATATGGCTTCAACCTTAGGTTATAAGAAGTCATCTAGAAAAGCAGTAACTTTTTGTAAATGCCCATTAACTCGGAATACAACGGATTGATAAAGCAATCAATGTGAATCTCTATGCACTTTAAGAAGAATATATAAAAAAGATTTTTTATCAGTCTGCTGATACAATTCTCTAAAATCATTCCAAATTAACTCATTCTTCTAATAACTTCAAGATATTAAATCATATTCCTTTAAAGGGATCAACAGACAAAAAATATATTCTTCCTAAACCTTCAGTAATTCATGACTTCTATGCCTAGACTGTTCTCTTGTCATAATAACCATTTCCTTTCTCTTGATAATCAAAGAACTGTGCATAGTGAACCCTTTAAGGGCTTGTCATGGATCATCTGTTAAACTATAATTTAAATTGTATTTATCTCATTTTTTTGAAATACATTCAGTATATCTCATTTCAACAAAGAATTAAAAAGATACAGTGATTTGAAAGAAGCAGGTCAAAATCACTGATATAAGATCATCCCATATTCCTATGTCATTTTATTTGTTATTAAACTTATCTTAAGCTTCAAAATAATTCTACAGTTACACTTTACATATTGACTTAAAACATTTAAAACTATTTCAGAGACACTCAGGGCTGAGGTGGCCACAAATGTGGTCCTTTTGTCCAAAACTGTTAATAAGTCATTTGAAGCTGTCATGTTTCTATGGTTAATAGCATTATTATCTGTAGTTGATGTTTGACTGTTGTTGGAATGTCAGCTCAATTTTCTTGATTCCTTCAGTGTCTCCCTTACTATATGTCTTAGATGGAAAGAATGACTTCTCATTATTTTGGAGAGGTATTTCCTGGGTTGATACAATTTTTGAAATCCGATGTTTCGATGTTAGAGGCATCACTGGTACCATGAGTACTACCCAATGAGTCCTGCAGAACAGTATGGTATTGTTTTGTGGCTTTATGTGCACTTCTTCTTTACCCCACACTTGGCTGTGAAAACATTAGCATAGAAGGCACGTTAAAAAACTTTTGATGATGTCTTGACATCATACACTTTTTGTTGGGAAACCAAGAAGTTCCTGAGGTGTTGCTTATGCCCAGTTACATATCTGCTGGTAGTAAACAGCGACTTATATAGCTGAGATAGTAGATTCTACATTTGATCTTCAGCTTGCTAAGATGATACAGTTTATGCCACTTGTTCTCGCTCAGCTTTGGTTCTTTTTGTAATACACAGATGTTGCCAATTATCTCTTTCTAAATGTATATGCAGTAATTTCAGGGAACATTCTAATGGCACTTGCTCTAGCCTAGTTTTAATATCATCCTTATCCTTAAAGAAACTGTAGAGTGGAGTCTTAGCAACTTGGGTTCCACATACAGTTCTACATTATTTTTCTAACAAGCCATTTAAAGAAAATATGTCTTTAAATGTGCTCTTTAAACATTACCATGTAATTTTTAAGCTCACGTTTGCTGGCTGAATCTCTGTCTCCTCATCAAAAATTTATCAGTCTTCAAAAATGGGTTCAGCCTCTCATTGCTATTTATGACTTTTCTTCTTATCCAGAACACCAAAAATAAGAGGAAAAGTGTTCAACAAACTCAAGGAGTTCTAGCATCCCAGAAGACTATGTAATTCATTTTATTAAACAAATAATAGGATTTTTTTAAGATACATTGGCTTTATGCTTTATTTCATGTCAATGGTGCAACATGTAACATACTCACCTTTGGTGCATAAAGCTGTGGGCTCTATTACCATACCTGGTAGATCGATTGTTGGCACTGCAGTGCAGCAGAAAGGAGATGCTGCAGTCTTGAGTGTGCCATCTCGAAACTGAGACCCCATCTGCTTGAGTTGGAGGTAGCTCAGGTGGCTGTAAAAGATCCCACTGCGCCTGTCAAAAAGAGTAAGGACGTTCCCCAATGCCCTGGCCAAATTTCCCCAGTAGTATAAATACCACCTTGTGTCTCGCCTGAAAAGAGGTTACTAGCCTACTAGGACTAAACTGTTTAATAAAGGATAAATTAATAAATAAATATTAACTCATTGCCCTACTTTTCTAAGATCAAATCAAGAGAGTAAGTGATATGTTAAATAGTGAGAAAAAAAGAAGCCATTAACTAGCATTTTGCTGATCAAAGCAAATGCTATTAAAACAAAATAGTTAGTTACAAGTTCATAAAATGATGAAACCTAGGATTAATGTAAACAACTAGCACATCTGGCTGACAATAAAACATGCAGAGACAAAACATCCTTTAAAAGATGTTGTAGCAGCAGATATTTCAACTTTAGTTCATTATTCATACCTCTTGATATTAGGGTATAATAAATTCTGTCTCCTTCCTTTTTGAAGAGGGGGCTATATTAAAGACCAAGTTCTTCGATTTCTGTACTAAGATCTTGCTTAATTTGTTCTATTGATTTTGTCTTCAAAGACCAAGTAGGGCCATTAAAACAATTGAATTGTTTACCAAAGTGTAGCTACTAGAGTCAGAAAAGCGCATTTAATTTGAAAAGGTATATTTACTCACTCCAGGGAGATCAGTGCCTCACTTTTCCTCATCCATCTGACTTCTGTGAAATATAACTCTAAATGTTGTAGCCTTTAAAGAAGCCATGTGAATGAATTTGAAAAGAGACGATTCAGAAAAAAAATGCCAATGCTGAAAAAACTTTAACTATTCAGAAACATACCTCTCAACCTGAAAACATCAAAACTGTGGACAAGGCCCATGAAAAATAGGTACAAATCTGTACGCTGATTAACATCTAATTTGCATACATAATTATATAACCCCCCCCCACCCACTCCAATGGAACTGTGGGATACCAACTTTTGAACACAAACTGAAGAACAGACAACCAAAATATGGCACCAGAGTCCCCCTGCAGCCATTCCAATGTCCCATTACCTGGCTATTTCGCCCTATTTACCATAAACACTAATGTGTGCATACTGCTTTACTTTTACAATGATTATTTGGATTTTATTTTTACATTTTGATGAACATCAATGCACAAACACTAACAGACATCTGATAAAGCAATACAGTCTCACAACGAAAATAGACTTGGCATTAAAACTTCTCTGCCCTTAAAACCCACATTCATTGAAACCCACACCACATCCAAAGAAAATGCATCTGGCCAGTGGTGGATAAAGATTACCTTTGGGTTGTTTTCAAATAATTGGCCCCTTGCACACAAAACAAGAAACATACATGTGTTCTTTTCTTTGATACCTTCCTGACTTTATTAAGTTATATTCCTTTCATAATGCAGCACACTTGTTAGACAGAGCACATTTTAAATTTATTGTTTGAATGAACATTTTTCCAGTAGGCTGTACTGTAGGCAATGAAAGAAAATGCATGAACCAATAATTACAAAACTGCCCAATTCAGAACATTTCTATCATAAAAGTCTACTTCCGCACCCAAACTATAAACAGAATGACAGTAGTGTAAGCCATAGGCATCTTGCACAGCTTCTCGCACTTATTTTCAATTTCGGGGGGGGGTTGGGGGGGCAAAAGGTCAAAAACCAGGGACACATTTTAAACACTGCTTGTGTAATTTTGGAAAGTTGCTAGAATAAAATGTTGTGTTACTACCATGGATGTTACTGGCATGTCTTGAACCCAGAACACTATACACTACAGTCAGTACAACATACCACTATGCTAAATCAGCAGTTTAAAAAAATAGGAAGACTGAAACTTAATGGCAATCATTTAGTGAATTCAGTTCTCACTTCTCACCATTGCTCTCAGCCTCTTAGCACAAAAAAAAACTGGACAAAAAACAAAGCCAATAATGGGGGACTACAATTCACTTCTCACTCACCAACCATAGCTGTGAACTGTTCGCACAAAAAAATGGACAAACAACAAAGCCAATAATGGCGGAATACAAATTCTGTTGTCACTTCTCACCATAGCTTTCAACTCTTAGTACAAAAAAAAAAATGTAGGCAAAGATCAGAAATGGTGGTGGCTATGGACGTTAGGCTCTTTTTACCCTGTAGCAAAGGTACAGGGTTTGAGCCTAAATACCTCTAGCCACCAGGTGTGGGGCATTTTCTCACACACACACATACTGCACAGATATCTGCCTGTAGTAATTTCTTCCTGTCCTTTGTCTCTTTTCCTTTCTATTTATAAACTAAACTGAGGGAGTTTTATTTTCAGATGGACAATCACTATGCATTTGCAATGATTTGACCCCATTCATAAACAAAAAATACAGAATTAAATGAGAGAAGATAGGCAATGGCATTAATTACAGAAACTGTGTGATCTCTAAGTATGCAGCAGCAAGATGTGGGAATCAAACCTTGTTTTACAGAAGGAATCAAGCTCAGTCACATGACATTATTCCATTACCTATGCTATAGTAAAGTATAAATGGATGAACATGAAAATAAGTGAGATTAGAAAGAAAGAGAGGGAAAAGGCATAATTTGTTCATTTCAGTAACTATATCATTTTGACATGACATTATTAATGCTTTCAGTAATAGTGAAATCTGCTGCTATATGTGCAGAACTAAATGGCATACACTGTGGAAGTGAAATATTTAATTTATGAATTGCATGTAAATTATAGAAGGGTACAAGGTGACATGTGGAAGCAAGCTTTCTTTTTTTCTGTAATCCCAAAAAGTTATTAACAAATGTGCATACATTTGGAAAAAGCACATGAAGTATACTTGGAACTGCACATTTCTATTCACAGACGTATATAATCTGTACTCATTGTATGGAATACCTTGCCTTTACTATCCCTAGCACACACACACCCCCTTTGTTGTTTCCTTACCTAAAGTCCATCCAAAACCAGCCCGGCAGCAAAGTAAAGTCTGTTTATGGCGGTAGCAGCAAAGCAGATTAGTTCTTCCATTCTCGGCAGCAAGCAAAGCAAAAACGTCCAAAACCAGCCCATTCTTATCGGCAAAGCTTTCCGTTCTTGGCAGCAAGTAAAGCAGTTTAGTTCTTCTGTTCTCGGCGCAAGCAAAGCAGTTTACTAAAGCCAGTCTGTAATTCGAAAGTAAAGCCAGCCTGTAATTCCCGCTCGCAGCCAGCCAGTCGGAAATGATGATGTGAGCTCCTTGAGCTCAATTCCGACTGGCTGGTAGCGCTGACAGAGCTGACGTCATCGCGCACGTGATGATGTCAGCTCCAACAGTGCAGAAAATTCAAAACATAAAAAAATAAAGCGAAAAAATCGGAAATGAAGGGGTGCCACTCAGGAATCATAGCCTCCCTTCATTTGGACCCCAAAACTCGGTAAAAAATGAGTAAATCGGTATGGTTGGGCGGTATGTTCAGAAAGGCTTCTGGCGCTGCTATTATATTCTGTTTTTTACAGGTTTCTAACAGATGACTTCTACCTGATCTCTAGGGCACTGTCTAATCCAGTTCTAACTAAAAGTCTGTTCCTGGAATGCATCACTAGGGGTGCTACCAGCACATTAGATAAGCTAATACTATAAATATATAAATATATCAATACCAAAAAGAAGTGTGACAAATTATACAACACATTCTGCAGTTTAAGCCTGACAATCAAACCTATGAACTCATGAACATACATAGAATGTCAGTACAGTATAAGGGAATACTATCACTTGATCGGTTTGTTTACATAAATAATACAGCATTACAGTATAAAAAAAGTGGGGGGTGAAATGGTTAGAAGATTCCTAAACAGTTTAACCAATTATTTTAGCTTAGTATTCAGCTATGAGGATTTAGATTGTTAAAATCAAAAAGCAGCTTACTTTAAATTTTTGATAAGGAAATACATCCAAATGTGCCATGTGTGAAGTCAAAGACAAAGCTTAGTTGCATACATTGTATGTGAACTGTAAGATTCAACTATTGCAAACTAATGATGGTTACACGGTAAAATTTCTTAGATTTGGAAACAGTGGTTTCTTGTTTATATGCCAGTTCAAGTTTGCAGTAATAGCCTTGCATACTGTTATACAGGACTGCAGTGAAATCATTTTGGAGAACACTAGTGCAGAAGCCTGATTAATTGTTATGGTGTGGATTAAGGACTTCACTCTGCAGATAAGCCTGGCTGAATTTCTAAAGTATTAGTTGTTACATCACCGCACTTTTCCATAGACAAAGACTTGTCAGTTATGACCCTCGAACATTTGACATGTTGGATTTGATTAGTAAGTGAGTGGTCAATAAATATAATGTACAATGCTGCTGGTTTTAGTGACTTATACTGGCGACTACAGCATTGTTTGTCTCGCATACATTTAGAGAAAACCTCTGGGCCAATATCCATGTCTTGCTTGCTATCTGAATTTTGTGTTTTTTTACTGGATGAACGATCCACTATGAAAAGAACAGTAGAATCATCTGCAAATTATAGAAGGTTCAGGTCATAACAGTAGAATATCTAATTCACAAAAATGGAAATAAAAAGAATAGGACTTAATATAAATCCATGGCAAATGCCTTTTGTGACTTATTGTAAATCAGATTGAGGGTAGTTCCATTTAACTCTGGCTTCATCCAGGGGGAAACAGTCCTTAAACCAGTTTAGTGTACATCTATTCCATCCCACGGAAGTAAGCATGTTTAGGAACATATTATGAATGGATGGTATTGACACTATTGAACAATTTCAGAACAATGTCTGGCCCACACTAACCAGTAAGTAAAATGGTCTTAAAGAGCATGCACAATGAAAATAATACATTGTTGACAAAAATGGCCTTTTTGAATCTATGATGAGATGGAAGTAATATGGTTAGAGTGTAGAAAGTTAATCAGTTGGGGGTGAATTATATTTTCAAATAATTTTGATAGGGGTTAATAGGAACGTACACCTAAAGTTAAATATCACACAAAGAGGTGCCACCTTTGTGCATTGGATTAATGCAAGCCTCTTGTCAACATCTTGGGAACTACCCTTTCTAAGATATCTATTTACAAGATTGTCAAAGTAATGGCAAAGTAATAATAAACCATCTTTATGTACTCAACTGGTAGTTTGTTGATACTAGAGGGAACTTCATGTTTTATCCTAAGGATTTCCTGACTTCCAAGACAATGAATCTATCAGAATTGAAGCAGTGCTGAGCTGGATGGTTCAAGAGGTTGGTCTTTTGGAAGAGTCAAGAGAGGTGGCTTTGCACTTTTGAAATGATTACTGAGTAAGTTTGTTTCAACTTCATCTAGTCTGTTTCAAGGCTGTTTCAACAAATCTAAATCTGAAGGACTTAACAGGAGCTGTGTGTTGGGGAGTGATACAGATAATATGCTTAAGCACTTCACTGCATCAACTGCTGCAATATCAGTGTACAGTAAACACTTCATGTATATTTTATGTGAACATTTATGTATTTATTTTATTAATCATTTCTTGACCAAGTTAGTCACATTGGGCTAGTGCCATGAGGTGGTATTTATAACATTCCTGTAGTGAAGGCAGCTAGGAGAATCAGTGCACGTAATGGAGGAGGCGAGGGAAGAGTTGCCATGTTGGTGCTGGCAATGGTATAGATGGCGTTCTTTTGGTCAGACAGAATACAGGTGAGAGCCCAGTGGAGTATATAAATAGCATTTAGATGACTTTAAAGTTCTTGAGTCTGAAGAAGTTGTGGTAATGGAAATTGCTTCCAGAGGTTTGCCTGAAAAAAAGATCATTACTTTATTAAATAAAGGAAAAGAAAAAAGAATCTGAAGTTTTCTGGTCAGATATAATGGACAAGGTGTTTGGAGTAGACAGTGAGCTGGTCAGAAAGGAAAGGAGTCGAGAGACGGATGGATGGACATGAAGATGCAGGTGTGACTCAGTATGGAAAATCGTATGCTGGTGCAGTAGGGATGGCAAAGGGTACTGTAAACTTTGTTAAAAAGGGTTTGTTGTGTGGGTAGGAAAGAAGAAATTATAAATATTTTGCGTGGGAAAATGTATTGTTTCTTTTGGGTTTTGAAGCAAAAACCATTAGATCTTTGATTCATATAGGTAAAGAAACATTTTGTGATTTAACATTTGAGACTTAAAATTTAAAGGATACATTATGTTTCATTGCGAAACAAAGAAATACTGGAATGAATTTATTTTTGGGGGCAAGGAACTTGTTAAAAAATTGTATGTTCAGTTTTATACTGATGAAATTGAGTTAAAAGAAGTTAAAACATTTTTTTTATTCATTTTCATTAATTTGACATTTAGTTTCTGATACTGTGAAAATTAAAGATTAAAGGGGCATTTGTAATAGGGGTGGGAAGTGGAAGGTTATTCTAAAATATGAAAAGGTGATAAAGCATTTGCCAAGTGTTATAGATGCTGAAGGTAATAGGACAGCCAGATTTGGGAGAGGTTAATAATTTAATAAATGAGTGTTCTAAAACAAAATGCAATCAATGTGGGGGGGAAAGTAGACGGAATGCAGAATTTGTAAAAGTGAAGGGCATTTTGGTTTGATTGTAAAAATAACAAGGACTATAATGTTGATGATGATAAGGTTGCACTCTCTAAAATGAATAAGGTAGTAGGGGAAATGGGTAAAAAAGGTGTTAATGAAATAGAGGAAGAAGTAAATAAAGGCAGTGCAGGCAAAAATGTTTTATTTCAGGAAGATGAAGGTAACTGTAGTGAAAGTATTGAAAATGACGAACCATAAATTGAAAGGGATAAGTCAAATGTTTGTGAATGGAGTATAAGAGAAGTCAGGAAAAGATATTCAATAGGTGCTAGGGTAAGGATGAGGAAAAAATATTTAAAAATATTTTACCAAATATTAAAACAAAAGAAAGGAGTAATTTAAGATGTGTTTCAGTAAATGCTTATAGATGGCTTAACAAAGGGAGAAGACTTGCAACTTTACAGTGGTGTAACAAAAATTATGCGAAGCAGAGGTAATATATTTATAGGATACAAAGTGTATTTAAGAACAAGACAGAGTTCAGCTAGAAGCATTGTGGGAACGGAGTACTGTATGGAATTTTGGAAGAGAGAGAGAGAGAGAGAGAGAGAGATGTTCAGGGGTAGTTTTATGTTTGGAGAGCATATTAAAGTATGAGAATTTTGTATTATTAAGGCTCCCAGTGTTAATCTTGTAGATGTCAGGAGAGTTGAAGATGTTATTAGGTTGACAGGTATTTATGCCTTTTCTTCAATGAAAGAGAGGGAAGAACTTTATAAGTCTTTGAAAGTGTGTTATACTAAATATGAAAAAAAATTCTAATGGAGGATTTTAGTTTTGGATTAAGAAAGTATAAAAAGGTGTTTTACATAATACAAATTGGTTTACTTATGTCATTTAATTCATTGAGAGACAAAGAGAGATTATAGGTGATAAGGTTATTAATGCATTTTCTGATCATGGAAGTATTTGGATTGAGTGTGGTGAAAAGAATGAGGTAATAGTTGTAGAAAAAGAAATTAAATGATTATCAATGAAAAATATTGATAATGTGGTGATAGAAAAAATAATGTGATCATCTATGAAATAATTGTGAGACATTGAGAGAATTTTATGGTTCTTGGTCTGAATGGTGGGTAGTGTTCAATGAGAAATATAACAATTATTTTTAATTAGAAAAGGATAATATAAAACAGGATACAGTGATTTATGAGAATAAAGTTAATGATGTTAGACTAGTGTAGAGAATACTTCTGAAATGTATTTTAGGTTTGAAAAAGAAGTATTTTTGGAAAATAAATAGAAAACTGAAGTTTTTTTTTTATCTAGGCAGATATATTGTTAAAGGGTAAAAAGGAGGTTTCTCCTTCTTGGGGTAAATGGGTTAAGAATGTAATTGGCATTAATTATGAATGAAAAAATGGTGAACAGAATATTGTGAAGAATCAAATAGACATATTGTTGGATGTAGAATTGTATGTTAAAGGTATTTATAAGATGGGCAGGAGGATTAAAACAAAATGGGGTCGGCTGTGAACACTATTTAATTTAATGAAAGAGGTAACTTTGGATGAGTTAAATAAGATATTGGATACAGTAAATGTTCATTCAGTATAAGGCTTGGATGGTATGGGGCATATCTCAACCCTTAAAACAAACAAACAAAATAAAATACTACTTTTTTCACCAAATCCCTCTTCCAAGAAAAAACAAAACTTAAATTTGACCTGCATAAACAACATTACATAAGAAAAATACATCAAAAACTAGGGATGATTTATGGATCCAAAATCTTTCTCACTGACACAACCACAGGTATACTTGCCTGTACTTATCTCATCCCCACACTTCTTTTTGGTGCACACATCTTTACTAACCTTCAGGCATCACAAAAATAAAAACTATAAAAACTTGAACAATGTTATAACAAAGTTACTAAATTTGCAGCAAATACCTCTTTTAGAATCTACCACTGTATATCACTGAAAAGTCTAAATTGGTTAGAACTACCTCATTAACTAACATATACACAGCTTTTTATCACCTTAAAAAGTATCCAGAGTCCATATGCATGTTCAGCATTAAATGACATTATACACAAGTATGTTTCTAGTCGATCATTATGATTCAGTGACCAAAAACACCTGCCTGTCCGCATTCCTATCAGATCTACTGTACATTGCCTGTACTCCTTATCTCTATCCATCAGGTCAATACTCTCTCTTTCATCCTTCAACACCATTCCGGAAGACTTCCTAGCCAAAAGATGACTTATTTCTTGCTCAACACCAGAATAAACTATATCCCTAAATGTGAACAAATACATTTTCCCACCTTACATCTCTTTGCTTTCCCTTCTTCACACACTTCCTTACTTCTGTCAGTTTCTGTCCCTTGGCTTTCTCTCTAAATATACCATAAGCTTCCTTTACTCTCATTTCATATTGCAATTCCTGTTTCTATTAATACTAACAACATTAATTTCTCTAAAAACTGGTTAAAATTTCTCTAACCATTAAATCGTTGTTATGTAACTTGTATCTGTTCTTAACTGATGATCTGATGTTGTTAATCTTCATTCTTTCATGACAAATGGGTCTCAGTTCTGTCCTCGGAACCAATTTGGCCGATATAACAAGCTCACACCAGCCAAAAAACTCTTGCGCTGTTACCCATAGTGCTCCTCTCCTCATCTCCCCAGATCTCGTTTGCTGAATAGAGTTTCAAGATGTGTCAGGTCAGCTCTCATGCTAAGTGTTTTGTTTTTTCTCTCAATATTTGTAAATTTACCTTCATAATATTCTATAATCCTCCTATAGCTTAATTGTTTATAGTTACTGATTATTCCCTTCCTATGTGAGCGCCTTCCTTTTTACCTTGTTGGTATTTCAACCTGTTCCACCAGGAGCATTTGGAGCTCGATGAAGTGAGACTTGTGGATCAGCTCCTAGTTGCCAGAGACATCCCAACCCCATTTAGGACCTCCCTCCCTCCCGGAGCCGAAGGTTTTTCTCTACAGACTCCAACCTATGTTCCTCCTTCAACCTCCCCGCAGGTCTTGGAGCCCTCGATGCTGATGCCTATTCCAGTGCCAGCTTCTTCAGTTCCACTGGTAGATCTTGTTGTGGTTCCGGAACCTACCCTGTGGACCTCGGCTCAGTTGGAGCTAACCCACCCTTGAGACCATGACTGGTCTGTCAACACCATGAGCCCTAATATGGCACAGATTTTTTTCTATGGCACTGTCTATGGTTCCGTTTGCTTTGGCAGCTCCGAATCCTCTTGGTGGAAGACAACCAATCCTTCCTCTGAAGAATTTGTATTCTTGCAAGCTTTCTGTGCTCAACCCACTACTTCCTGGGTGACCCCGCCTGTGGATGAGTTGGTCAAGCTCATCGTGCAGCATGCCTGGAAGGCCCCTAACACCATTAAGCCAATCCCCCACAGACCAGACAAAATACTCTCCCCTCCAGAGGGTCAGCCCCATTGGTCCAAAAGTTTGGCAGTAGATGCTATGTCAATGGCCACAAGGAAAAAACTCACATAGGAGAGTCCTGCAATCCATCTTCCAAACAAGGAGTCTCAGACAATGGACAGACTAGGGAAGTTGGTTTACGCTTCAGTGACTGATGCCATATAGTCATTGAACTATTTGGCACTTTTTACCTGTCTCCAGAGAGACCTGATCACAGAACTCTCAGGAATAGCAGGAGCAGTGTCTGATGAGGTACGTGACAAAGGTGCTTCCCAACTTGCCACCCTGGAATCCATATCTAACTTGGTGATGCGGTTGATTGCACATAAAACTGAAGGAGCGGCCAGAGTAGCAGGTGCAGTTGTTGTCATGAGATGTCACACCTGGATGCGCTTGTGCGACTTTGTGGACGCTTTCAAGTCTTTCTTCATCAACGCTTCCATTGATGCTTCCTCTCTCTTCGGTCCAAAAGTTAAAGACATGCTAGCCAGGTGAGAGGACGGCAAAACCCTATCTCCTGTAGGCGTACATTTTTGTACTCCCCAACAATCCTACTCTAGGAATCAGAGGAGTGGACAGATGTGGTTCAGAAAATCCCAGGGACACACATGCCGAGTCCCCCCCCCCGGGGTAGAAGGGGGAACTCATCAGAAAGATGCTCCCCGAGGCAGAGGGGATCTCTTTCTGGGCAACCCTACCAGTGCTCCTGAACAGTGGCCTGATTGCTTGCCTCTGGAAGCAGTTGGGGGACAATTCTGTCAGCACCACTTAGCCTGGCATTCCATAACAACAGATTTTTGGATGTGGACGATAATTACCAGAGGTTATCACATTCCCTTTGATCTTTACCCGAGGCCACAAAAGCAAATCCCCAACATTCCACCCAGTCAGAGGGATGCAGCAGCATAAGAAAGTCGAAAGCTGCTCCAAAAAAGAGTCATCCAGACAGTCCCACCAGACCAGATAGAATCCGGATTTTACTCAAGGTTCTTTTTAGTGCCAAATAGGACAGGGGACTGGAGGCTACTTTTGGGCCTCAGCATCCTAAACAAGTTCATCAGACAGACCAAATTCTAGATGGTCACAGTTCAGTCTATCCTCCCATTTCTGGAAAAAGTGACTGGATGTGCTCAATAGATCTCCAGGATGTGTATTCCCATATAAAGATGGACAAATGCTCCAGAAGATATCTCCGCTTCCAGCTGGGAGCCAATCACTACTGATTTCAAGCACTGCCCTTTGGTCTTTCCACAGCCCCCAGAGTGTTCACCAAATGTATGGCAGTAGTAACAGCTCACTTGAGAGTGCAAGGATTCCGGGTGTTTCCATATCTAGACGATTGGCTTCTTACCACCCCCACAAAGCATCTACTGCTTCTTGCCTTGCACTACACTCTACAGCTAGCATGACTCATAGGGATCTCAATAAATGAAGAGAAGTCAAAACTAGTACCTTCTCAAAGCCTAGAATTCATAAGAGCAACTTTCGACACATGGCCTTGCCTGGTCACCTTTCCTCTTCGCAGTCTTCAGAGACTAAGATCTCAACTCTGAGTGGTACTCTGTCAGGACAAAGCCCAGCACATTCAGTCATTCAACTGCTAGAATCAATGGCAGCAACAATTACTATAGTTCCCCTAGCAAGATTCCACATGGGATTACTACAGTGGCTCCTATTGACACATCCCATGTCTTACCCAATCATCATAATGAACCACTGCAAGCAAAATCTGAATTGGTGGATGAAGCCAGAAATGGAATTATGGAGTTGTCCCTTCTCACCCTCTCAGCCCAAGGCCGTAGTGGAGCTGAAAACATTCCAATCTGCCCTCCTGTCAGTGACAGTTGCAATTCACTTGTTCATCATGTCAGTCGTCTGGTATATCAACAAACAGGGAGGAACCAGATCTTACCTGTTGTGTTGGAAAGCCATGACAGTTTCACAATGGTCAATAACCTCCAACCACTTTCTGGTAGCAATGCACAATCCTGGGAATTCCAATGCGATTGCGGACAAGCTGAGCAGATGCATTCTTCTGCCTCACGAGTGGTCTCTCAATCTCGAAGTAGCGATGGAGGTTTTCTGTCGCTCGGATCAGCCTTGCTGTGATCTATTTGCATCTTCCACAAACCACAAATGCAGCAACTACTTTGCCCTAATTCCCCATCAGGGGGAGTCACTGAGGTATGCTCTAGTACACGATTGGCCCCCAGGACTGCTTTATGCTTTCCCTCCCTTTCCTCTGATTCCACAATTTCTAAAGAAAGCACTTCAGTGGAGAAGCAAAGTAATCCTCATTACACCTTATTGGCCCCAACAAGTCTGGTTCCCTTTCCTTTGGCCTCATCTGGTTCACTGATCATGGACTCTGGATCCTACTCCAAGATGACTGTTGCACCCTCAGGGATTGATCCATCTAAAACCTATCAAGCCTCAAGCTGACAGCTTGGTACTTCCACTTCTGGTAATTGCCAGGCAAAGTAACCTATCTTCCCCTGTATGAAAAATACTTCTGGCTTCCCATAAACTGTTCACCAGAAAAATTTATTATAGTAAATGGAACAAATGTGTTTTTTGGTCTTGTGAAAAAGGAATAGACCCCTTTTCAACTCTGATTAATTTGGTGTTGGAGTATTTGTCAACCTTATTGCATTCAGGAGCATCAGTTTCTACAATCCGGGTCCATTTAGTAGCTATCTCAAACTTCCATAACAGTTTCCAAGATTCCTCTTTAATATCTCACCGTTTCTGTAAAACTTTCTTGAAAGGAGTCATTCATATAAAACCACCCTTCAAAGAGCCTATTGAACTTTGGAATTTGACACTGCTCCTACAAACTTTGACTCGTCATCCTTTTGAGTCTGCTGCAACTTGCGATATAAAATTCTTGTCTTGGAAGACTTTATTCTTGGTAGCCATTACCTCAGCGAGAAGAATATCAGAATTACAGACCTTGTACCTAAAATGTTCTTACATAGTTTTCCACAAAGAGAGAGTATCTCTTCGGACTAACCCCTCCTTTTTACCCAAGGTTGTCTCAGAGTTAAATATTACGCAATCCATTCACCTGCCTGTTTTCTTCCCAGACTTTTCTAATAAAGGAGAATATTGTTTGCATTTATTGGATGTATATAGACAATTACATTTCTACTTAGGACTAAATCTTTCCTAAAATCTGATCAATTATTCTTGTCTTTTTTCAGGACTCAAGTTGGGAAAATCTGTTTCCAAAGTCACCTTGGCGAAATGGCTGAGAGACTGTATCTCCTTTGTCTATCAACAAAATCAAATGCATCCAACAACTAAAATCAAGATGCATTCAACCAGATCAGTTGCTACTTTGCTGGCTTTTCATTCCAGAGCTTCTATGGATGACATTTACACAGCAGACACTTGGGCTACCCCTCATACCTTTATCACTCATTACAAATTGGATTTGGGCTCCAGGAGGAGAGCATCCTTTGGCTCAGTGGTGCTCAGGAATATCCTTCCATGGGGCCTCCCAGCACATAAAGTTGCTAGGGACTCTGTCCCATCCATCATGAATGAATGAAGATAAACAACATCAGATAAAGAAGTTATGTTCTTACCATAATGTTCCATTTGTGTTGTTGATCTTCAGGCATTCATGACATCCCATCCTGGTTACATGATAGGGCATTTGCTCAGACAAAGCCTCGGCTTTCTTATCCTTACGGGCAAACTTGATCTGAGGAGATGAAGAGAGGAGCACTATGGGTAACCTTAGCTCAAGAGTTTTTTGGCTGCCGCAAGGTTGTTATATCAGCAGAGTCAGTTCCGAGGATGGAACCAAGACCCATCTGTCATGAATGAATAAAGATCAACAACACAGTTGGAACGTTATGGTAAGAACATAACTTCTTTTTTTCATATTATGTCTAATTTGGAATAGTTATTTAAACTGTATTTTTTTGTATTATTTTTAAAGGCTATAAAATTACTGTTCTCAAAATGTTTTATAATACTTTGAAACTTTTTTCCCCAGGCCTCTGCTGAAAATGGTCTCCTGACCAGATGGACTTTCTCCAGTAATCAAATGTCCATAAATAAATAAAAAATGAAAAAAGATTAATGGAAAAACAGAAAAGGTTCTCCGTTAATGTGTTTAATGAATAGTTAAAGAAGTGGATTGTAAATGATGATATTTGTGAAGAGGTTATTAGATTAATTTGGATAAAGAAAGGGGGAAAGAATGATATCAAGACTGATCATTTTAAATAATATGGGGTATAAGATTTTCATAAGGATATTACAAATTGGGTTGGTGATGTAATGGATGAAGTTTTGGTGGAGAGTATTTTTGGTGTTAAAGGTAAGTGCAGTCAGGATTTATTATTGTTGGTAACAGACGTTGTGGATGGTATTTTATATAGTAGTAAGGATGGTCAGTTATTAGTGGGGGATGTTAGGAAAGCTTTTGATTGTGTAGATTCTAAAAGTTTATGGCACATTTTGAAGGAATATCTTTTAAAAGGAGGTATTTTGAATGTGTTACAGTCTGTGTATAACACGTCTAAGGCGAGTTTTTTGATAAATGGATGGTTAGGTTCAACATTAAATATGAGCAGGGGGTTGAAGCAACATTGCCCAATTTGTGAAATTTTGTTTCCTCTAATTAGGAATGCTGTTGTATAAGGTTGTCAGAGTGTATGTTAGTAGGAAGATATTTGGTTAATGAAAATGTGGTTATTCCTATTTTTTTATCAGATGCAGATGATATTGTTATAGCAAAGGATGAAATTTGGATGGCTAGAGCAATGAGATATGTGTTTAATTGTATGACGGATGTAGGTTTATAGTTAAATAAGGATAAGAGCTGTAGTTTAGGGAAAGAAGGAAACATAGAAGGTATTAAATTTGTTGTTACAGAGGTAAGTGTGTTAGGGGTTAGATTTGGAAAAAAGAGATAATATATGAACAATGGAAAGGTATTGTTAAAAAGATTATTAGTATAGGAAGGTTATGGAAAACATTTAGGATGTCCTATAACAAAAAGGTTTATTGATAAATTTGGTGATTTTTAGGTACGATAGGATATTTGGCTAAGGTGTATATGGTTCCAGGTACAGTAGAAAAAGAAAAATGTATTTATTTATTATTTGTTTGCAGTTTGTTTGCCAGGATATCTGTTGGGCCACAAGGAGCCCATTTTCAATGGAGTCCTGAGGAGAAAAGCTCCAGAAAAATACAAATACATAGTACACATTGCACATTATCTCATAGGAATACAAAGTAAATATGATAAGAAAAGGTTAACCATGATAGAATGCATCAGTATAGTTCATTAAACAGCAATAAAAAAACACTTTCTTCATGCACTTGCAGGAGTGTATGAAGAAAAAGCCACTAAATACCAGGAAATAATTGTTTATTCAGCCTAGTTTTTATAAATAATTATTTCCTGGTATTTAGCGGCTGGTCGTTCATGCAAATAGGTGAATAAAGAATTATTTCCTGGTATTTAGCGGCTGGTTGTTTGGGCACTACTGCAAGTTTTTATTGTGCATTAGTGGTTCATAATTTGTGTCTGTTATTGGTTATTAACATTAGAAAAAGAATTGCTGCAAGCATTTTTTTGGGGGGGGTAGTAAATTAAATCATGTTAGGAAGTGGGGGTTGTATATCCATCCTAATGAAGGTGGGTTAGGTTTAATTAATCCTATTTTGTATGCATCCTACATGAATTTATGTTGAGATGCTAGTGAAAAATGAAAACAATAGTAGAAGTTTAGTATCTTTAATACTTTGTAATAAATATGGAGAGTGGTGGGAAACTGAAGGAAGAGATGACAGAAAAATGTTTTGACAGAGAAGAAATTATGTAATGTCAAAGTAAAATAAAGATGTGGGATTTATCATATAGAAGTAATATGATGCCCAGAAAGGTTTGGTATAAGGATGTTAATAAAACAGTACAACAGAAGGAATAAACTGTTGCAGAAAAGAGGAAGAACCCAGGATTCAAAAAACTCCATCACCAGCCTCAGTAGAAAGCTGAGATCCCTCATAAAATCTTGCAAAGCTAGCTACAAAAACAACATTTCCAAAAATTCCAAAGACAACCACAAGGCATTCTATAGGTATGTCAAGAATCTAAATGGCAATACTCAGATCTGCTCTGAGCTACAGCAGAATGGCACTAGATATACTGATCCCAAGGATATTGCCAATATCCTGGCAGATAGATTTAGTGCCAACTTCACCCCCTCTCACCCCCCTAAAGGGCCCATCTCAAAACCAAAAGAATGCCAAATTCCAGTAATCACGGGCACTCAGGTAAAAAGCACACTCTCCAAAGCCAAGAATACAGCATCCATGGGACCAGACGACATCCCGGGCTGTGTACTGCATGAACTACAAAATGAACTGGCACCTCACCTATGTGTCATGTTTAATCATAGCCTCACCTCAGGCTTCGTGCCCACAGAGTGGTGCATAGCTACAGTCATCCCACTCCACAAGGGGGGATCCACTTTGGATCCTGGGAACTATCGTCCCATCAGTCTGAACCTGATCTGCAAGGCCATGGAACATATTATCATGGAATTTATAAATAAAGACATTGGCAACCTTAAAACACTGGGCTCCACCCAGTTTGAGTTTGTGAAGGGCTGATCTTGCCTCCTGAACCTGCTCGACTTCTTCGAATCAGTCTCCAGAGCCGTGGACGAGGGTAAGGTGGTTCACACAGCCTACTTGGACCTCACCAAGGCTTTCAACACTATCTCCCACTCTGGAATTATAGATAAACTTAGTAAGCTGGGCATTAATCTGTACATCACTTGATGGGTTGCAAACTGGCTTACTGACAGAACACACACCGTAAAAGTAGCCAACTCCAAATCCAGCTCCAGACAAGTGAAAACTGGTGTACCGCAGGGTTCTGTCCTGGGACCACTCTTGTTTGGCATCTACTTCTCTGAAGTACAGGCCAACACTAAGGGACTCTGGCTTACAAAGTTCACAGATGACTGCAAGCTGGGAGCCATTATTGAATCCCCAAATGATGTGGATATACTACAAAAGGGCCTTACCGAAACAGATGCCTGATGCCAGAACCATGGGCTCAAGCTAAATGCCAAAAAATGTATAGTTGTCCCTTTTGGGAAAAAACACGTACCTGTGAACTACCACACAGATGGCAGTACACTAAACACCGGAAATGTGATAAGAGACCTAGGGACACAGGTAGACAGTGGTCTCACCTTTGATAACCACATAGCCACAACAGTTAGAAAATCATTCTACGTGGCACACCTCATCACTAAGGGCTTTTCATCCTGAAAAAAGGAGGTCATTGTCCCTCTGTACTCATCCCTCATTAGACCCATTATAGAATACAATGCCCCATTTGGTATGTACCTCACAAGATATCTGCAACAACTAGAAAGGCAGCAGAAATTCCTCACAAAAAGAATCACAGATCTAAAGCAGATGCCTTATGCTGACTGTCTAAAGAAACTCCAGCTATACTCTGTCGCATATCGCCTACTCAGAGGTGATCTCTGCCTAACATACAAGGCCATGTCAAACCCATTGTTGTTGGACATGTTACAAATCCCAATCCCTCCGAGCCACACACTCCAGGGATCTTAACCATGTCATCACGATGAATAGAACATGCTGGAAGGATAGGTTCCTGACCCAGAGACTCCCCATACTTTGGAATAGGCTGCCCATACACATCAGGCAGAGCACCTCAATGGCCCTCTTCAAGAGGAACCTTGGCGATTGGATGGGAGATAGGAAATTCACCCTGGGGATCACATCAGTAGCCCTGCTAGACAGGGGTCCAGGAAAGTAAATATTTGTGGGAAGCAATAGCCAGGGAATCATTACGGCTAGGCTTGTATAGGCCCTATGGCTGATAGTCTATTACCTACCTATGAACCTATGTAAGCAATATAAATAATATTGTATGCTAATAATGAAATTAGTGGAAATAAAGGACCCCTACTCTTTATGAGGAGAGGTTGTGGAACGATCTTTGGTGTTGTTTGATGGTACCATGTTACTGCAGTTTTGGAAATTTTAAAATGGAGGAGAGTAAGCAGAAATGGAGGAGGAGAGGAGAAAACTTCTGAAGAAAGGAGAAGGAAATTAAATAATTGTTACAGAAATTATGTTATGGAACTCAGAGGACTGGAGACACCAGTGTTGGTAAATTTGATGAACTGGGCAGAGGCAAATGAAGGTGAGGAACTGCAGTGGAGTGACATGTTTGAAAGCACATTACAGGAAGAAGAATCTGAGAGGTTGGAAACAGAAGTAACAGTTTGTGAAGAGACAGTATTGGAGGCATTCTCAGCTGGTAGAGCAGCCAGTTTTATGATTTACCTCTGCAACATGTTTATTTATTTATTTATTTTTTGTTAAAAGAAGGAACTTATGAGAATACAGCAAAGCAAGGAAGAATGGAAGAAGGAACTGAGAGATGACAAAGATTTGAAGCTTCTCAACAGACAGAGAAAATGGAGATAATGAAAAATAAAACAGTAACAGTCTGCACAGTTATGGTATTATCAATAGTATTTTTTGCCACTAGGTTTGACATCAAAGATGTAAGAGCACTGATTAATTTGGGAGCTGAAATAGTTGAAAGTTTTAATTTGCTGGAAACATTTATGACTGAGACTAAAATGTTTCAGGGAAATAGAATTCTTTATGTCCTAGAGTATTCAGAGGGAATTTGACTGATTTTTTTGGGTTAATGGCATCATTGGATATTTTGAGAATTTTTCAATTGAGTTTAATATCTTATTCAAATCTGCATTTGGGAATTCAAAATAGATGTTTAAATCATCAGCAAAAGCTGTATACTTTATTGGGATTTTTGAAATATTCATAAGATGGTGATAAGTTCTTTGTGATATTTTAAGAAGTACAGGTTCTATGTATATATTGAACTGATATGGTGACAGTGGGCATCCTTGCCTTGTACCAGTCACAATATGAATAGGTTTTGATTGCTTTTTATTTATAAATAGTGTTGTCGTGGCATTATTGTATAAAGCCCTAACCATGGTTATATAGTCTTCAGGGATGCTAAATTTCTTGAGTCAAGCTTTATTTCTGATTTGAAATATTTGCTTAGTGGATTTGGTTAACCAGGATGCATGGTTTACTTTTGTTCCTTTTGTTCTGAGTGGGGCTAAATTGTTAAGAGTATCTAAAAATAGATGACTGCAATGTCTAGGGGTAACATTTGTAGTCTGGACCAGCTGAATGATTTTAATAGACTATTAAGAAGGTCTTGGCTAAAGTTTGTTAGATTTTTTTGGATGTTTTGTAGGTGTGGGTTTTGGGCTTTTGGAGGTTGGTTCTATAAGTCTATGCGGGTAGGTGGTCACTTAAGAAATTAGGAAGTGTATTGGAATTTGAGTACTTGTGAGGGTCAGAGACAAGGATCCAGTCTTGGGTAGAGACAAGGTTACTATTTTTTGTATTCTAGTAGGGGTGGTGATGCGTTGTGTTAAGCCATAGAGGGTGAGACTGTCTACTGGTGAGTCAGTGGATAAGTTTTGCTCATTGATATTGACATCTCCCATGATTACTTTTTCATTGGAGATGTTTTCAGACATCCATGAAAGAATGTCTTCAAGTATAGTAATGTTTTGGCCTGGAGGTATGTAAACTACTGCACTGCAAAGTTATTTGGTGTTTAATAATGCAATGAGAATTTCAGCATTATTAAATGAGGGAAATTGTTTGGAAAGTGGTAGAATTGTATATGTACTAGGATAAATTAAGGCTACTACTCCAGCTTTTTTATTGATCCTGGTGGCAGAATTTTGGTGTCTTTGTTGTGCACTTTTAAACAGGATTCAGTAACAGCTAATACATCTGGAGAGTATTGTGTTAGCCAGGAATGAAATTCGGTTATTTTGTTGCAAATGCTACATATGTTTAAGGTGACTAGTAACAGATTGCTTTGAAAGAGGAGATTAAGGATAGGAGAAGTACTGAGGGAGTCCAGGATTGGGGTGAATGTCGTCACATTGAATTAGGTTGAGATGATGAGGGGAATATTGGTTGTTGTAGGTGAGTGTTTTATACAAAAGGAAGGTGTGATAAAATTGTAAAATGGGTTCTGTGGAGGAAGATAGAATTTTTTGCTTAGAAAAGGGTAGAACGTTTGACTCAATTAAGCTAGGTGATATTTTTGAAAAGCTATTGGCATGTTTTTCGTACTGAGATAGAATAGTCGGTGACTTTGGGACTAAGTTGATTTGTGAGTGTTTGAGGGAAGTAGTATGTGTCAGTAGTATTAAGGCTGCAGACATGAATAATGGTGAGACAAGAACTAATTTTTAGTAGTGACATTTTGTCGTGCTTAAGATAAAGAAATAATAAAGAAGAAAATTAAGTTGGGTGTATGAAGAAAGATTGAAAAGTGTGGGTGTGTGTGGGACTCGTGCTATGTGGCTATTGACTAAATAATGTGCACTGTAAGAGCTAGGATTGTTAGGTGAAGGATGTTAATAGGAAATGCGAGAAGGATTGGGACTGGTCAGTGAGTAATTAGGGGACGAGATTTTGAATGTATAAATGTAAATTTTTTTGTGGGGGTGGGAGAGAATAGGGGTAAGGTGGAGGAGCGGAGCGAGCCCGAGCGTAGCAAGGGCGAACACAGTGGGTAGATCTGCAGTGTACAGAAGCCAAAAAAAGTTATCAGTAACTTTTAATCAAGGTAGGTTCCCAGACACTTTTTAATCCCAATGCTCTGTTTAACTTTACATTTTTTCTGTTTTTCTTTGTTCTGTCTGAAATATATCCAGTTT
Source organism: Protopterus annectens (assembly GCF_019279795.1). Classification (NCBI taxonomy): domain Eukaryota; kingdom Metazoa; phylum Chordata; order Ceratodontiformes; family Protopteridae; genus Protopterus; species Protopterus annectens. The sequence goes on along the minus strand of NC_056735.1, from coordinate 984,856,655 downwards.
CCATGAAATAGTTAACTATAGCACTTTTAAATAGATAATATTGGAGCAATATAGGGTTTAGGGTAGTGGCCGCACATTTACAGCATTATATTACAAAAGATATGGCAGCACATTTAAATCTTCTATACTACTAAAAAATGGGAGAAAACAGGGAAGGACTAATGGAGGAAGAAAGCAAGCAGCTGTCGACCTTGGTGGTGTACTCTCCAGTTACAATGACTCCGTAGAAATGCAGAGAAATGTCTTTATTTACTTCAACCTACATTAATTTTCTAGCAGGCTCTGTATTTGTTTGGAGTCCTGCTCGTGGGTAAATTTAGTAAAGCTTCACTCTACAGAAAAGATACATGGAGTCAATCTCTGTTCAGGGAGATATCGAGTGGGTTTGCTATTATGAGAGAGTAGAGAGAATGCACAGAGAGAAATATCCTGTATTTAATGAGAACTTCAAACAGTAGAATAAAGAGGGATACACCTAGTGTACTTGGATTCAGTTTCACTCTGGCTTTGTGTAAAAAAAATGAAACATTTTATAGTACTATTAACCATTTAAGGTCTACAAAATACTTAAGTGTTGCTGCTCTAGAGCTTCTTGCAGCAGCATAAAATTACAAAATACCACTATTGATCATGTTTAAGCAGTACATTTACATCATTCAACATCAGCATGTGTTTCCACTCTGTTTGCAGTGATATAATTGCTAAAGTAGATCGAAACAGCTTCTAAAGATTTAGGCCTTTACAAATTTTATTTAACATTTATTTACTGGGAAAGTCTGACTTGAAACAAAGCCAATTTTCAGTGGAGAACCAGGGAGAAATGGTCCAGACACACATCTTTGTGACATGGGAGGAAACTGTAGCAGCAGGAGGAAACCCAAACAAACATAGGGAGGACATGCAGACTCCACACAGAAGGCACCCCAGCCAAGAATTAAACCAGAGAACATCTTGCTGTGAGGCAACAACACTACCGCTGCACCACTGTGCCATCTAAAATAATCAGCCTTGCCAAGTCTCGAACCAAGGACCCTGTACACTACAATCACAGCAGTGTACCACTACACCATCTGAGCTGTCACAGATAAAATTGCTGCTACATATACTCCATGTATTTCCATACTGATTTGGAATGGTAGAAATTGTTAAAAGTGCTCCTTGCAGCTTATTACGGATAGGGCCCTTCAGACATCTTAAAAATAACAGCTACACTAGTAAGAGCACTTCCTGTACTATTCACTTCATTCAGCTATGTCTAATAACTGTGCACTATGTCGCCACATTTAGTTGCATGAAATTGAAACAGGAAGGATACAGTCAGAAAAGAAGAAAAGACGTTCAGTAATGAACATGCCTCGATTTCATAAAAAATGTATTGTACAGTTTTGTTAGTCTGGTTATGTGTGTGTGTGTGTGTGTATGTATATGTGTGTGTGTGTGTGTGTGTGTGTGTGTGTGTGTGTGTGTGTGTGTGTGTGTGTGTGTGTATATATATATATATATATATATATATATATATATACGTATACATACACACATTCTATGATCAAAATCTTTTAGACATGATCACAGTTAAAAATACATGTATATGCAGGCTTTGGATGAGATTTCACTTACTTTTACAGTACACAATGCCAAGAGACCTGACAGTTGCGATAGTACTTTAAAAATGGTACCCAGGGTAGTTATCAACTACATTTGTTTCTTACTGCATATTTCAAGAAAGGGCGAGGGACTCCTAAGTCAGTCAGGCACTTGTAGCAGTTCAGAAGCCAGAAAAAGTTATCAGTAACCATTAAGGTAGTTTCCTTGTCACTGTTTAATCCCACAACTCTGTTTAGCTTTATATTTTTCTGTTTGTCTTTGTACTGAAATATAGACAGTTTCCATAAAATAATTAACTATAGCTCTTTTAAGTAAATAATATGGAGCGATATAGGGTTTAAGGTAATAGTTGCATATTTACAGCATTATATTACTAAAGATATAGCAGCACATTTGCAGCTTCTGTACTACTAAAATATGGGAGAAAACAGGGAAGAACTAATGGGCAAGAAAGCAAGCAGCTGGCGACCCTGGCTGCGTACTCTGCAGTTACAGTGACTCTTTACAAGTGCAGAGAAATATCTTTATTTGCTTTGACCTACATTAATTTCCTAGCAGGTTCTGTATTTGCTTGAAGTCCTGCTCGGGGGTAAATTTAGTAAAGCTCCTCACAGCAGAAATTATATATGGAGTCGATTGAGGTTCAGGGAGAGATCGAGTGGATTTGTTTTACAGTACATGACGCTGAGGGACTGGACGATTTGCTGCAGATTTTAAAATGGAGGAAGAAAGGATAAGAAAAAAAAACTAACATAGGCGGGATCCATGCTGAAGGAGAATAATATAATAAAAAGTTTAAGCTCTTCTATTCACATATTATTCAGACTTCTTCAGAAAATAGAGTGTTACCACAGAACTACATGGATGAATTTAAATATTTAAAGCATTATGTACAATGATTTTTAGCATTAAATGCATCCCTGTGTTAAGTGAATGTTTGTTTTTAACTTATTTATAATTTTTATGCGATTGCAATTATATTGATTGTTCACTCTTTTTAAAGTGTGTGGTAATAGCACCAGGATTGGGTGGTATAAGTTATGAGTATTATAAGGAAATGAATAAAGATGAGTTTTTTATATTAAATGAATGAATGAAAGCAGGAAGGTATAACGAAAGGATATATGTGGTGTAGTAATAAAATTTATAATGAAAAAGGATGAAAGAAAAGATATATAAAACTGAAGGCCTATAATGCTAAGGAATTCTGAGTGACCTGAGTTCTTGTGTGATCTGTTAAATCCTGGCCCATGACAACTAACTATAATCTTCGCCTTATCCAGCCTGGTAAGAGGGAAATCAATGTGACTCACAATGGAGTCTCCTATGACCAGAATATTGGGTTGTGGACTGTTTTGCCTTTTGGGCTTGGTAGTTGACAGTGATATGTGGTTTTATGTGTTGTGATGGGAATTATCTTATTTATGTGCAAGTGGAGTTTCTGAAGACTGTACCTGAGAGCCTTTGAGATTTGGGTAAGTTACATGTGAGCACCTCCGCATATGGGGGTCTATGTGCGTGGTCCTTTGTAAGTGTGGTAAATAATGTGTGCAAGTCGCTGACAACCTGTTTGTTGCTTTTTGTGTGTGTGTATATGTGAGAGTCTAGCCTCCAGAGTCAATGTGTAACTACATCTCTCACGTATTGTATTTGTCTGTTTGAGAATTAAGTGGTTGTCAGTGTGCATGAGGCAATTGTTACATTGCCTCAGGATGCCCATGTCCACCACACTGGATGCAGAGATAGCAGGAAAGTGTCCATCCATGGTTGCAGGTCCTACTGTGTACTTGCAAGCAATAATAGTAAAGGTTTTATTTTTATTTTATTTATTTTATTTTACATTTGTTGACCGGGCTAGTCTAGCTGGATACATGTCCATTTTCAGTAGAGGCCCGAGGAGTTAAGCTCCAGAGTTTAAGAAGAAGTACATTTGCGATATTACAAGAAAGTAAGGGTAACAATATGCAAAGAGTACACACAAATTGAGCCAAAAAATTACAAGCAAGGTTATACAGTTAACATCATAAAAAAAATTTACATTTTAAAAATATATATATATTTTTTTTTGAGGGGGAGGTTGAAAAAGGGAGAGTGAGTAAGATAAGAGGGGGGTAGGGTTTCATGATGAAGGGATTTGTCTGATGGCATAGAGTGATTAGTCAGGATTAGTGCAGGGGCACATCCATTGAGATTTGAGGTGGAGTTTAATTTTCTTTTTGAAGAGAGATTTAGAGGGAATAGTGGTAAGTTCAGAGGGGAGCAGGTTCCAATGTTTTCCAACAGTGTTGGAAAAGAGGGAGTCACCAGCTTTGTTGTTTGATTTATCAATATTTACAAGTAGTTTGTGTGCAGATCTTAGGGATTTTAGGTTATGGTAGGGGTGGATAAGGGTAGATAGTATAGGTGTTTTGTCAGGTTGATGCAGAATTTGATGGGCAATGGTTAATTGATTGATTTTAAGCTGGTGCTGAAATTCAAGCCAGCCTAGTAGTTTTAGATTGATACAATGGTGGGTTTTGAATGGGTTGCCTGTAGCAAATCTTGCTATATTGTGGTAAGAGTTCTCTAATTTCAGAAGATTTTTTTGATAGGTTTGTAAATATGGGGGAGGCATAGAGGAGGGGAGAGATAAGGTGGGTTTGAGCAATAGTAATTCTAGAGTCTGGAGTGAGGAAAGGTTTGATTCGGTAGAGAGAGCCTATTTTTTTGTTAGTATTTTTCAAGGTGTTGTTTATATGTGTATCAAAGTTAAGGTTGTTATCTATGGTAATTCCTAATAGTTTAGTCGTGAGGTCTTGAGATATAGGTGTGCCATTTTTTAGATGTTATTGTAAAGTCTATAGGAGGAGATTTACTGGAGGGTGTAAAGAGGAGGAGTTTGGTTTTTTTGGGGTTAAGTAGGAGACAGCATTGGGAAAACCATTCTTCAACGGAGTTAAATATGTGTTGTGTAAGGGAGTGAAGATTAGGTACTGTTGTGGCTGACCAATGAGTGTGGAATCATCTGCATATTGAATGCATGTAGCTTGTGGAACTATTTGGTGTAGGTCATTGATAAACAAAGAAAACAGAAGGGGACCTAATATAGACCCTTGGGGAACACCAATGGTAACAGGAAGCTGTGAAGATAGGGTGGATTTCCAGAGAACTGCTTGGTGTCGGTCGTTTAAGTAGGATTTGAACCAGTTAATGGGTTGGGTGTCTAGTGACATAGATTGGAGGATATTTATGAGTATTTGGTGGTTTACCATGTCAAACGCTTTTGACAGGTCTAGGAAGAGAGCTGAGGAAAGTGTGTTGTGGTTACGATTTTGTTGATGGTGTCTGTAAAGGAGAGGAGGGCAGTGGTGGTACTATGGGATGGTCTGAAGCCATGCTGGGTATTAGAAAGTAAGTTGTATTTGAGAAGATGGTTTAGCAGTTGCTTGTGTATACATCTTTCCATGATTTTAGATAAGGGAGAGAGTAGGGCTATAGGGCGGTAGTTTGAGAATTCAGTAGAATTTCCACCCTTGTGAAGAGGGATGATATGAGATATTTTCCAAAGTTTTGGGACATATCCCTCTGTGATGGTTCTGTTTACGAGTATGGAAATTGGGTAGGCTATGGAACTGTCTGCTAATTGCAAGTATTCTGCGGGTAGTAAGTCAGCAGAGGGGGTACAAGGTTTGAGTTTTTTGATAAGTGAGAGTATGTAGGCTGTGGGGACAGGTTGGAAGAGAAAAGGGGGAGGTGGCTTTAAGTCATATTTAGATGTAACTGTGTCATTTGTAGAGAGTTGACTAGCCAGCGTATGAATTGTGTCTGTAAAGAAGGAATTAAAGTCGTTGGCAATTTGGTTGTGGTTCATTGTGTCAGAGCCTTGTGGGTTGGGTGTGGTAGGTTTACTAGGCTGTAGTAGTTCATTTATATTGGCCCAGAATTTTTGTGGGCAATTTTTGCAGTTTGCTGAGATTTTAGGTAATAGCTTTTCTTATCGGTCATTATGGCTTTTTTGGTCTGATTTCGTAGTAGTTTGTAGTGTTGGTAGTCTGTTGGGTTCTTTGTAGAGCGGGATTTGTTCCAGATCTTGTTTCTGAGTTGGATTTTCTGCTTTGTTTCTATTGAGAGCCATGGGGCAGATTTGGTTTTAATTCTAATAGATCGAGTGGGAGCGTGATGGTTAAGTATAGTTAGGAATTTTGCATTAAAGTAGTCTACAGCTTCATCTAGGGAAGGTATTTCAAGGGTGACCAGTTACAAGCATAAAGTTCATTTCTAAAGAGTTCCAAATTCAATTTCTTTTTGGTTCTGAGTGTTCTAGTTATGCTTTGGGTAGGGGGGTTAGTTTTGAGCCTGATAATGTAGGTAAGTAAGTGATCCCTTATATCTTCAGGGATGGTTCCTGTTTCATAAATATGGGGCTGATTGTTGGTGAGTATCCAATCTAGGATGCTTTCTTTATTGTTGGCTTTATTTATTCTAGTGGTGGAGGTGATTGTTTGGGTAAACCCATAAAGGTTAATGTGGCTAGTAGGGAGTTTGTTACAGCAAGCTTGCCAATCAATGTTTAGGTCGCCTAAGATGAATGTTTCTTGGGGTAAGTTTAGGGATAGCCAGCATAGGATGTTTTCGATGGTGGAAATGTTATTTCCAGGGGGGATATAGATGCATATGATAAAGATAGATTTGACTGAGTTAAGTTTCAGTTTGGTGATCAGAATTTCTGCATTAGAGTCCTGAGGGGGGTTTTGTTGGAAAGTGGTTATTTGAAGGCTAGATTTAGATAGGATGGCTACTCCACCTCCTTTTTTCTCCGCCCTGTCTAGGCGTAGGATGTTATAGCCAGGAGGGGTGATTTCAGTGTCTTTTGTAGAAGGTTTAAGCCAGGTTTCAGTTAGGCAGATTATGTCGAAGGAGTAGTGTTCTAAGAGAGCATGCAGTTGTGTTATTTTGTTGTTAACATTACGTATGTTGAGGTTTGCTATAGAGAGTGAGTTGTGATTATTTGGTAGAGGACTAGTATTTATTGTTATTATTTGTAACTAGGTGAGGAAAGGGTGCTTACTTGGTGTGATATGCAGCTGACCTAACCAGCAATGCAGCCCAGTGCAAACCCAGTGCTGTCTGAGGCGCAATACTCCTCGGTGCTATAATAAGGTAAGCTAGACCTAAATAGCTTTAACTAAATGCATAAATGCTGCTGGATGTGCAAACCAGTTGCCCCATGAGTAATGCAGGACTGAGGTAAAGTTATAAGCTGTTTTTTATAGGGAAATTTCAAATTCTGGTGATTGCATGTATACAAGGCTCCAGTAACTGCTGCATGAAGATTAGATTCTCACAAATGCAAGGCTTATATATGATCAGAAAAAAAGCAAGTTTTAAACTAACTGTGCCCTAAGTCCAATCAGGTAAGCGCACAGTGTGCTTTCTACCAGCAATTCCCAGCTCAGGTAGGTGAAATCAGCCTTCCCCTGCCACAAGAGTGCAAACTTTGACTCTCTTAATGTAAAATGGCTGATTTGGAGTGCAAGTGTTAATAAACCTTAAAAAGATATCTAATATTAACTTAGAAACACTATATACATTTTTTTAGTGCAGAACAGCAGCCACTGCAGCAGTTTGAAAATGCAACTTTAAATTTTAAAGAAGTGCAAAAAATAAATAAATATCACAGTAAATTTTTTACTATATGTATAATGATAATAAGTAATGTTTCCAGATGTTTGCATTTGTACATGGCACTGGCCCAACGAGCAGCTTCATGCAAATGCACCAAATTTGTACCAGTACTGGAAATATAGAAAACTGACTGCTGAGCCCTCTGGCCAATAAAACAACTACACTTAGAGCCATGTTGTGATCTTCCCAACTCAGATAGACCAGATAAACACCTACTGCCACTAGATGAATAATCCCAGTACTTCTAAAATAGCACAGTAGAAGAGTGCCTGGAGTGAAATGCTACCACAAACAAACTTAAACTTAAGGAAAGGCAATAAATAATTCCAGATAGGAGCAGTGTACTTTAAACTGCTTATACAAGTGTGATTATTCATTAAAAGTACTTTGCTTTGTGAAAATGAGCCAAGAGGCCCTCAATTATGTAAAATTTATAAAGACACTAAAAACAAGGTAAGCTGATTAATAAGCCCGCCAGTCAATAAAACAGATACATGCAGGAATTTATTCTGTTTCCCCAACCTATACAGACCAGGCTACCACCCAGTGCCACTAGATAGAAAATCTTCTGTACTCTTGATGTAAAAACACAAAAAATAGCTTGCTACAGTGTAAAAATAAACTTTTTTTATCCAGCAACTAACTATATAGCTAGATAATGAATTCATAGCAAGGAAATAGTAGAACAGACTATGTGAGGCAAATTTTTTTTTTTTCAAAATAATTACAAGGAAATGCAAATAAATAATTCAAGATAAAAACAACAGTGTAAAAAGGGAGGAGCTTATAAAGCTCGATTTAGTGTAATGGTGAGCATCTTAAAATCAAGCAAATAAGCAACTCAGACAAAAATAAATTTACTTTCCTCCATTATTAGGGAATTGTCAACAGTGCTTGCAGGTTTTGCAGGCCTTGAGTCTTACCAAAAAAAACAAAGGCAAAGGTATTCTTGGTATATGTAAGTATCACTCAGTAAACAAATTAAACAATGAAAAAACATGTGAAATGTCCAGCTGATGGTAATTTTAAGTGTCTATCTGCCACATAGAACAAAAACACCATGCCAAGCAGCTTTCTTAAAATAGGAAACAAAATGGAGCGGGTAAAATGTAAAGCCGCTCTGTCAGTTTAAGCAACTCACAGACAAAAAATAGATTTACTTTCCTCACCCAGCAGGGAATCACTGACAGTGTTTATAGGTTTTGCAGGCCATGAGTCTTATCAGAAAAGACAAAGCCACATATATTTTATGTGTATTTAAGTATCACTTGAGAAACAGGTTAACCAATTAAAAAATCATGAAATCTGCAGCCTATGTAATTTAAGTATCCATCTGCCACATATAACAAAAACACCAGACCAATCAGATTTCTTAAAACAGAAAACAAAATGGAGCAGATAACTCACAGACAAAAAGTAGGTTATAGATTTATATTCACACACATCAAAACCAAATAATAACTTCAACAAAACACATACGAATTCAAATATGAACTGGAACACCACTGTTAGACACAAAAACTTCTTTACTAACGCATTCTGGTACCTCGGCTTCTTGCCTTCTGTTGGAACATTTTAACATTATAAATGTGTCCCTATTTATACACCTCTCTTTTCCAATCAATTAATTAATCTCTGACAATTAAACAATTAAATAATTTTAATGCTACTAATCCAATATTTGAAGTGAATTAAGTGTTTACTAAAGGATATATTGAAAATGTATTAAATATGTATTAGTATGTATTTATACTTGTCAACATGTAATTGTTATCAAATGTAGAAATGAAGTGCAATATTTTTAAAGTAAGTGCAATACTTCAAAAGCATAACATTTTATAAATTTGTTTGATGTTTATTGAAGCATAATTGGTATTATGCATTCATACTTGTCAACATCCAATTGCTATCAAATGTAGAAATGTAAGTGCAATATATTTTTTTAAAAAGGTGCAATACTCTAAAAGTATAACATTTCATAAGTCTGTTTGATGTTCATTGAAGCACAATTAATTCACTTCAAATATTGGATTAGTAGCATTAGAATTATTTGTTTAATTGTCAAAGAGATTAATTAATTGATTAGAAAAGAGAGGTGTATAAATAGGGACACAGTTGTAATGCTAAAATGTTCCAAAAGAAGGCAAGAAGCCGAGGTACCAGAACATGTTAATAAAGAAGTTTCTGTGTCTAACAGTGGTGTTACAGTTCGTATTTGAGTTTGTATGTGTACAGATTTATTTTCCTTAGCCATCAGGCAGTCACATCTGTATATGCTGTGCTTGTGGGTCTCTAGGTATCTGTCTCAAGTTAATATGGTCTGTAAAATACAGATGCACTACCATAGTTTCCATCAGGTCTAAATGAGTGGTAAACACAAAACCCAGCTAGAAAGGAGTGCTCTTTTGGGCACTTAAACCAGGATTTTGTAACAACATATATGTTGCTACTGCCAAATAGATTTCGTACCAAACTACATCTATTCCAAGCCTACTTTTTGTGAAGGAATCAAGTCACCAAACATTATGAAAGAACATGTGCCGAAGGTATTCTCCAAAACAAAGAATGTCTCACATGTGGGTCTGACAACATACCTGTTTGTCTAATTAATAGCACTAAACAAGCACTGGTAGACCCCCTCTTCATCCTGTTTAACTGGATCCTAACAACTGTTTTTTCCCACAGGATTTTCTTGCATCTCTTGTGATGCCACCCCACAAGGGTAGCCCCACCATTTATATCAGGAATTACACACCTATCAGTCTAATGAGTTTTATACACCAAACCATGAAACATATCATAACTGATCTAATTAACTTTGATATCAAAAATCTTATCAGACTTAACCTCTAGCAGTTTGTTTCTTGTCAAGGGTAGAGCCTGTCTAATGAATCTTGTGAACTTCTTTAAGAGGGTTACTCAGATCAGAGACTCTGGGACAAGCTGTCCACACACCATGCTTTGACCTCTCCAAGGCATTTGATAACCATACCACATGCAAATATAATACAAAAGCTGAAGGAGCTCCAAAGTGGCCTGTGTGTGGTGATTCGGTAGATAATCAATTGGTTTAGGGAAAGGACTCAAAGTGTAAGAGTAGGAGGTGCATCCTCTGAAAGCATGAATGTGTCTATTGGAATTCCTCAGGGCTCTGTGCTATTCAGTATCTACCTCTCAGATCACCATTTATTAAACAAAGTCTTTGGTTAACAAAGTTTGTGATAATTGTAAGCTGGTAGTCATCGTCAATGTTCCCCTCTGACATACAGTCACTCCAACATGAGCTTACACTTGTAAATAGCTAGTGTACAAAAATGGGCTGAAACTCAATACCAATAAATGCAACAATGTAGCATTTATTAAGCTCTCCCTATTTCCAGCTTATAGCATAGATAACACACCACTTCAAAATGAAAAGGAACTTGGGGTGGATAGGTCCCTCACCTCAGGCCATCATGTTGGCTACAGTGGTTTCAAAATCCTTTTAACTTGCACTCCTCATAGGTAAAGGTATTTCTTCCAGATAAAAAGAAGTCTTCACCTCCTTGAACTCTGCATAGATTAGACCCATCGATGAGTAAACAGTACTTTATGAATCGTGTCAAGCAATTGGAAAGACTCCAGAGAGTTGCACTCAAAAAGATGATGAGCTTAAAAGACCTGAACTACAAGAAAGACTGGAAGCATTATATCTATATTCAGTTTCATAAAGACTCCCTAGGGGAGATCTGTGCCTTGCATATAGGGCTACAAGAGATCTGTAGTCCAAGAATTCTTATACCTTCAAAAATCAAACAGTCCAAATTACAGTAGGGCCAGAAATCTAAATCTACTCCAATAAATAAATAAGGCAAATAGAATGGATAGATTTGTTAGGCAGTGCCTGCCCCTTCTCTAGAACAAACTTACTTGTCAGGTCAAGCAGTGTGATACATTGTCTGCCTTTAAAAGAGAGTTTGACAAATGGCTGCATATTCATAAATTCACCCGTAGTTATACTGGCCAGGCTCCCCTTGATAAGACAGGCAAGGCCTAAGGGTGGGTACTGACAAAATGTAAATGGCCTTGCTACTCAATTGTCTTATAACTCTTAGGATCCTATGGTCTGATGATAAATAAGGAATAGGCCTGATAAACATCTAAGAGCATTTTCTGTGTTGTGTGGCTCACCCCTAAGAGTTGACTGTAAGATGATGTATTGTCCAGTTACAGTTGGTGTCACAGTAGCAATGTCTGTCTATTAAATTGAGCCAAAAAGGCACAAAAAACTTGAGGAATTTCTAGAAGTAATTATGAATATACGATTTGGTTCTTTAGGATGATGGCTCACCTCTCGTCATAATTTTTTGTTGGTTCATGTTTTTTTGTTTTTTGTTTTTTTGGCTAAGGAAATTTTAGTGCTTATTTAGTGGATGTCAGACAACTTATCTTCAAGATTTTCCTGGCAGGTATTAACCTGACTATGAAGAAGAACATTAGGTATTAACAGGATGATCTTTGCTAACTAGAAATTCCTGTTGCCAGAATAACGGCAGGAGTAAAACATTGTTATAAACTGCATGAGTGGGAACAGAGGATTTTATTTGCCTGTTCCGGTAGGGGATAAATGAATGCCAGGGGGAAATCACATTAATTGGGCTTTCTTCCTTTTCTCCCTCCCTCCCTTCCTCTCTTCAGTATTCAGACAAGGGACCTTCAACCATATAAAACTTTGTCCAGGATTTCCAGTGTCTAATGTAGTGATATGTGAGCAAACTTGTATTTTGTGTAGAAATAAACCCATGTATTTCATTGTTGCAAAACATCTAATAAAAAGTTCCATTGAAAGAAATCCTAATTATGCAACTACCCTGCAGTAGAAAATAATGATCCAAGAATGTCCTGCTGTTCCATCCACCATCTCCAGCAGCTGTGTCTCGTCCTTGGAACCAGATGTTTGACATTTGGTACAACAAACGTTATAGACCGTATGAAACCTAAGTGTACGTACTGGTTTCAATGACTCTCATCTTAATGTACGGTTCCGTATGCTGGTGGAAGAACTCCCCAACATTCCATGTAATGCAGTTTTACCACTGTACCCTATTACTTAACAGAGCTAACTCTTATTATGTATAATCTTAGATAGTTTATGAAGATTATTGATAAGACTCTGATTTGATGAGCTGGGTTCAGATAATCAATGGTTACAGAAAAAAATCACAAATCTGGACAACCAGATAATGAACAGTGCTAGTATAACACCACCAAGTTAAGCTCTAAGTTGCTTTAGTTTTTATTGCCCCTCATATTTAATTAATTTGAATTTTAAATAAAGTACCTCTGACAGTAATACAGAATGTTAAAACAACAAAAGATTGGTTTGTTGTGCTACAGTGCATTACATTATTTAGGCTTCTGCTTTTCTTAATGCTTTGCCACTGCTCACCTGATTGTTCTGCCAATAGCCTGTTTTTTATCATGGCTGAAAGCAATATGTGTCGTTCACTTTCCTCTGCTGCTCTAAACAAGTAACTCTGAAATACGGCATATAAATGAATGACGAGTACACCTGCTTTGTTTTTATTTAGCTTTCTCAGATGTGGTGTAATTCTTTTTCTGCAGGCATGACTACTTAGCCTTTTCTGCTTTATGTTCAGCATATCTCTCCACTGATTCTATTTGAAATCATCCAAAATGGTTGTGATCAAAAGTGTATTGCATGTAACTAACTGCTGCCAACAATGCCATGTTTGTAATGTCTTTAAATGTGACATAAAGAATGCTGGCCTTGTGGCCTGAATGCCCGCAGTGAGATGAGTTCAAGGTTTAATAGCCTTGTTTATATGAGTGGATTCAGAGGTCATTAACACCAAAAATGCTGGTATGTCAATAAACTTAGACTTGGAAAAAAAAAGTCAGATTTCTCTCCTGCTCATGAAACGTGTTTAATTGTTATGGTTCACATTTCTGACCAGTGTTACACCTTTTCTTTTATGAATGATTTTTAACAGTAATTTTTATTTAGTGAGGATAACGTAATATAAGATGAAATTCAGGTCTGAATCCTTCTTCAGTATGAAATCAGCAGGAATGAATGACACTTAGAAATACAAAAACTGGCAGCAGATAAGGATGAGATGGGTTACATGTTTTGTTAATAATCTCATACCTCAGATACTACATGGTCTCATTTGCTCTTCTCACTGCAATCACATCTCTTCCTTTACATCTTCTCCTTGCAAGTTAATAATATAGTTTCCACTAGGAGGCTAACCTATGCCTGTATAACTTTAAGTGAAAAGCAGACTCCTAACGGTTCATAAATTTTACTCATTTCATTTTATTAACTAACATACTGGAAAATTCTACCTTGGTTATATTCCTGAAAAAAAAATAGAATCCCTACTATACGCACATTCCTCTTCCAAAAATTGTACATGACTAGCAAAGATAAGAATGGTATGCTGATGAAAAGCCACGAACTGAAAGTTGTTCTGGGAAATCCAGTCCACATCTATGTGTCAGCTATTAAACTGGCTAGAAATACAGAAATTCCCATGGTGATGTCTCCATTATACTGCAGCTGACTGATGGAACAACATTTTTTCTTTGCCAGAAAGAGGTAAAAACATTCCTGGAATCCAGTACCACAGTAAACAGACACATGCATCTGATGCCTAAGGGTCAAGTACACAAATCACCCCCTATTCCCCCACCCCACACTCCTCGGATTAGAGGTAGGAAGCAAAGTAGAGAAGTAGCTGTTTTAATTGCTGGATTACAGGAAAAGGGTCAGATCAATGATTGATCCTCCACTGTATTTGTGTCATCCCAGGAAGAGAAAGCTACTTACTCCAAAATAAGCTGTTTCCAGGAAATAAAATTTGATTTTATGCTTTTAGTTGTCTTATGCATTTTATAAACCATTTTTTAATCAAATTTAGAGTCTAATGCTATGAAAATTTTTTTATGCTTGTATGCATGTATATACTACCACCGTGCTGTTCTGCTACCAAAAGGAACTCAAATGTGTTCTGTTTTATGGGGTAGTGCTGTGCCTTACCACAATCCTGCATTTGTTCAGTACAGGCTTATTTCAGGGCATACGCATAGTTATTGATGTGCAAAACATCAACTGTCTATCAAGAATCAAAAGGTAAATTCAGTGAACATTCTAAATGATGTGCCACTTATTCAAGGCAGCCGTGATCACTTGATGTAATGCTACATCAGTCAGCATGGCAGTTTTTAGATATCTCAATGATGGTTTGCAAACACAAAACAAATCGGTGAATATATTTAATAGAAGATGAACGCATTCAAGCTTCTCAGGTAAAACATAGTTTGTATTTAATGTAGTTCTGTTGGTGCATAGGGTTGTTTATGTTAATGGCATGTTGTGTAAATTATAGTTTTCTTGACCATGGTTAAGTCATTTTGTGGTAGGGCTGGGAGTTTCTTTGCATGTGTGCGTGTATGTGTTTTAGGATTAGGGTAAGGATAAAGTTAGCGTAGTGGTTTAGGTCAGTATTCATAGTCTGTGACTTTATGTACTCATAGCATTGACCAGCAAAGAGTAGCGCCTCATGGTTATGCAAATCTTGAACTGTCAGGATTACTATGGAAATACAGATGACTTTTTTCTGAACACACCCCCTACTAGAAATGTGAAACTTGGTTTATGCATAACTGTTAGGGAGGCAGCTGCTGCACTAAGGCAGCTTACACATATGCACATGAGTTTGATTCATAGACATAAATATATAATGAACTAATTTGCATACAAAGTGTGTAACTCACTCAAGTTATGCCAGAAAGCAGACATTTTTCAGTTAAGTACAGAGATGTGATGGGAGTGATATGGTGCTTCAGCATGCCTGGACATTTGTATTAGAGTGGTCACTTGGGTAACTGTATTATTTTGATGTTTGTGCATATGTGGGCATTTTATTGAAGAGGTCACTTGGGTGAAATTTGAATTTCAGTGTTTGTGCATACCAGGAGATATTACTGAAGGGGTTGCTTAGGTGAAATGTGTGTTTCAGTGCTTGTGCATACTTGGACATTTTATTGAAGGGGTAGTTTAGTTGAAGTGTTCATTTTAGTGCTTGTGCGTACCAGGGCATGTTACTGAAGGAGTCGTTTAGGTGAAATGTTCATTTTAGTGCTTCCGCATACCAGGGCGTGCTACAGAAGGAATTGATTAGGTGAATGCTTCATTTCTGTGCTTGTGCATACTAGGAAATGTTACAGAAGTGGTTGCTGGAGGAGATGATTCATTTGTGTGTCAGGGAAGTGCTTGTTCATACATGATCAGACTGCTGAAGTCATTGCTGAGCAAAATAATTTATTTTGTCATTTTAGTGCTTGTGAATACTTAATACAAACTAATGAAGGGATTGCTGGGGGAAATGATTCATTTTTGTGTCAGGAAGGTGCTTGTGCATACTTCAACAAACAAGTTTGTGGATTGCAACTCCAGTATCAAAGGTGAAGCACCACATTTACCACATTTAAGATTGGATATGCATACCTCAGGGATCTCAGACTATGAACTACAAAACTGTCTCATTAGCATATTGTACTTTACAACACTTCTCATTTGCATGTCTTTTTTTGACTTTGTGCATTAGCGTAAATGGCCTCTACGAGTCACATCTTTACTGCACTCACATGTAAGCATCAGAAATACCCTTATCACATTTGCCCAAGCGACTATGAATACTGCCCTTAGTGGGTGTGTATGTGTTTGGGTGTGTGCATGTGTCCGCTCGCACAAATCCAAGTGCATGTGGTGAGAGTCTGAGCTGTCTTCTGCAGTGGTACTGTTACAAAATAGACTTTTTTAAGGTAAACTGCACTGTTAGAGTTGGTGACAAGAGCAGGGTTAGCATTAAGATAAGGGTTAGCAAACAGTACTAAGAGGAAGCAGCCACATTTAGAGGTGTTTACACATACTGGAGCTTTGTAGTTTAACTATGGAATTACTAACCTTTTCGTACTGGCTGCTGCACCTGCTGGGGGTAAAGAAGTTAGAAATTTACTTGAACAAGAAGAGACGTTTATTTACTTTTGATCTGAATGTGAAGCTGAAAGTTAAATCATTTATCTAACCAGATCCCTAGTTATTTGAAGGAAGCAATCCACAGTTTCAAATTGACTTAGTATGGAGTGATGTATAGCCAAATAGAGTTGGTTGTGTTTTTGTTTTGCTCCAAACAACATTGCTTTTTTAAGTAATCTACAGTTTGAACTGGATATAGTGTGGGATGTTGTATAGCAAAATTGTCAGAGAGCTTGTTGAGTTTTATTTTTTGCATTTTTTACATTCAAGATTAGGTGATATTTAGTATTATTATTTAGGTGATAGTCATCTGGTAAGGGAGAGTAGAGCTTCATTTAATTCCAGTTCAGTGAGGGAGTGAAAAAGGTCTAACCTGTAAATTACCATTTCAACTACAATGAAGATGACGGGAAGGTGAGTTACATCAGCAGGGAGTGTGTTTATCAAAATGAGAAAAGTATAGAGGGTAGAAAACAGAGCCTTGTGGTGTACCTTTGAGTAAAGGGAAAGAAAGAAAAGAGGAGTCAAACTGGATTGCAAAGCATCTGTTTCTGAGGAATGATTTGAACCAGTTAAGAACAGTGGGACTACAATGTGTCCTTAAGGTGGAGTTTACAAGAAAGTTGTGTTCCATTAGATCAAAGACCTTTGTAAGGTGAGTGAAGAAGCCTGTCAATCGTTTGTGCTTTGGACTAAGTCATCAGTGAGTGTGTAAAGGGTAATCTTGTTACTGTCCAGAATCTTCAGTTTTAAACTCAATAAAATTATCCCACTGTACTTCAAATTCCTAGTGAGTCAGCCTATTTCAATGCTCATTTTTTCACACATTGTTTTAATAACTTCACTTTAACTAGTGTCATTTCATTTTTATTCTTAAATGCAAAATAAAGTGTTATTTCCCCCTTGTAAGACTGAAGTTCTACACACTACATTCAGATCAATGTGAATGATGTTTTCTTTATTTCTTACAACACCTCATCATACCTTTCAACCGCTTAGAGCAAGAAATCTGGACAAAGGCATGAATAAAAGTGGGACAAAGGCCCAAAAATACAGACAATTTTTAAATTTTGCTCTTACAAACTTAGAAAGTCGATAGAATAACAATTTTTGAATTAGCATGAGTTTGCTGAAGGGCATGAAGTTTGAAACTCAAATGTCTGTCATTATTTTCTAGCTTCAATCTTTAAAAATCTGTCACTAATTTGCCAGAAAACCACAATTTTATGAAAAACAGACCAAAAATATGAGGCAAAAATCTGGACATTCTGTGAAAATCTGTAGAGTTGAGAGGTATGAGTCCTCATTAATAACTTTTTAAAATAAATATTAAAGAAGACTTTATTGCCTTAATGTATTAATAAATGGCCCTCACTTTCTGCAATGATTAGGTATAGCCAATTAAGAGTATTTGACAGATGGATGTCTGGTATGGTGAGGAATGCGTACTGTGCCTTTCTCTGCCACATAAGAAGAAAAGACAATTTTATATCGCTTTCTGTTAGACCAAATTGGGAGAGTTCATATTTGTACTAATGCTTGGATGATGAAGAGGAGAGAAAAAAGATGCAGTGAGAAGGAAGAAATAACCTTAAGGGAGTTACAGTGTTGCAGAAGAACATGGCCACCCACATTGACTCTTTTGCTGACTACAGAAACGGAGCGTTAGGAGATTACAATATGAAACATTTTTCTGGAGATTGAAAAAATGAATACCAGGCTAGAAAATTATATTGCAGACAATGACTGAACCATCACTGAGTTCACAGAAGTTGTGAATGAATGTTCTCATACAATCCGGAAGATTATCCTGGTGAATGAGTTACTCAGGGATAAGGGGGCAGCTCTGGAAGCCAAGATGGAGTCGCTCAAAGCAGCCCTGATAAGTCAAGTGGATTGTGCTTGTTGAAAGAAGATTAGAATAATTGGGATACCAGAAAAAGTGAAGGGGTGGACTGCAGAACTTTTGTGCAAAAGTAGCTAGCTGCTTGGCATCACATTCCCTGCAGAACAAATACAGGTTAAAACAGCTTACAGAACAATCTGGCCTCCAACAAGCAATCAGAAGAAACTGGCCCATCCTACTGTGGTCCATTTCTGTACTTTTTTTAAGGAAAAGGATCTTGGTGGCAATTTGGAAGTGTTGGTTTCATCTTTCTTGCAGAAGAGCTAAGATATTCATAGATCAGGACTTTTCTATGTCCACAATAAATTAAAGCACTGATTCCAGCACAGAGACTTTGTAAAAAAAAGGACCGAAATACAAAGTACTATATCCTGCTACTCTTATAGTGAGATAGTGGAAGCCGTCAAGGTAATAGAAAGGCTGTATTTAGTACCACAGCCTTCTGCATCTGGAGAGAATCTTTCTGAAGTTCAAGAGGGCAATCAAAGAGTGCCTAAGGGTATGAAGAAGGCTAGGCAAGAACCCTTCCTTTTATTTAAAAAATATATGACCCTTGGAGAGTGAACCTGGTATCTCAGCATGCTTCATCTGTTAATACCAAAAAGGATGCTATCGCTTGCTATGAACTGGCTCTGATAGATATTGTTATATGCTTTTACTTGTTCCTAAGACCTACATTAATCTTAATTGTGCTTATTTGGTCAATATTATGCTTTTATCAGGTGTTGACTATAACTTTTCACGTAAGTGATTAATTAGGTTGCAGGCTATGGTCTTGGACTGCAACCGTCAGGTTGAAATTTTGCTTAAATGTTCTTCAACCTAGTGAATTCCACTCTTTAAGGAGTTTGTGTTTTAAAGATTTTGAATACACTGCAAACACATGGCATTTGGTACAAGTCACAAAAGCAGGGTTCTAGACAGGCAAATCTGAGGGTGTACTAAGCACAAGGGAGAGCAACAAGATGTTAATGATCTGTAAATGTTTATACCCTCTCTAATAAAAGCAAATTATTATTTTTTTCTGGTTTAAGACAGTAGGTCTGGCTTGGGTGTTATCATATTAATAGAGGAGTTCATGTTTGGCGGTGCTATGCCCTTGCTTTCTGTTAAATGGGAGGTCAGCAGACATCAGCTAAGTTGAGAGACAGGAGGCTCCACTAAAGTAAAGTGTATGGTATCCTTTAAAACAGGGGTATATAAAGCACTAGTTTTTGTTTCATCTTCTTTTTTTTTTAACATATTTTAGTGCACCGAATCCTCCTCAAGGTGTTATGGAAGCCATCCTTTTTATGGATTAATGTTGTATTGGAGGGATGTTATCTGACAGTTAATAACAAGTAAGCAGAGTACCAGAGACATTCGATATCATATGGACGTGAATTGAGTTTGGTGCAAAAGTGGCAGCACTTGGATTATGTCTCCAAAAGCATATTCAAGGAGCCTGCTATATTAGGTACAGACTGGAGGGGAATTAACAAGCCTGTTAGGGGCATATACCTTCACCTTAAAAAAAAATTATGCTTGTGTATATAGTTAATTTAGTTGTTAGATGGTTTAGATGTTGGGGGGGGGGAGAAAGGTGTAGGCAGCATTTTCAATTAATGATATTTTTTGTTAGCAAAGGATTTATTTTCCTTTCAGTAGAACTGTTTCATGTTACAAGTTTCTGCAAGGGGAGGTGCAATACTTGGTTCAGTTTGGGGGAGGCTGTGGCAATGCAAAACTTCAGATTTTGTTAAATGAGATTTTTATGTTGAATTATAAATGACCTAGTTATATCTAGTATCCTGGAATATTAATGGGTTTACTAGCTCTGGGATAGGATTCTGAATTATTTCAAACAGGAAAAAGTAAAAATAGTCATATTACATGAGATGCACCTGACGTTAATCATTTAGAACTTAAAGGAAAATGCTACAATTAGTTTTTGACAGTTACAAGTCTGGCCAGAGAAGGGACATGGATATTCTAGTAGACAAGACTATTTCTATGGACAGTGAGCAGATATTAACAAGTGGTCAGGGCTGTTTGGCAGCTTGGAAAGTTTACAATCAATGGCAAGTTAAGAACTTTGTTTACCATTTACATCCCTTCATACTCAGATTTGTTGAAACAATCAGTGGCAAAGGTGATGTTGTTTGCTCAGGGTATTGTATATATAGCAGGGGACTGGAACATGTTAAGTAGGGAAAGTAACACCATAGGGTTACAGAGCTAAAGTGATTTACCAGGGTAGAGAGTGGCAGTAGGAGCCTTATAGCTTCCCTTGGATTATATCATTGTTAGACTCTTGTTCCTAGGGTATCAGGGGACCAGGTTTATACTTTTACAGTGAAAAATGCAGGACTTAGTCAAGGTTGGATAGATGTTGCATTTGTGTTTGGGTACTTAGTGAAGGCTATGAGTGTGGGTCCTGTGCTGTTATCAGACAGTACCTCCATTTTAGTAACATTGGTGTTCCACTTCACAGTTTAGGTATTCGGCATTGGAGAATTCCAGTGCACTTCCTAAAAAAGTCTAGCATAGCAGTGGGTGAAGCAAACATTAACTCACTTATATATGTGGGAGGATGGCGATGGTGAACAGTGGGATCAGTTAAATACTCTACAGACTTGAAACAGTGGTGGAAGACAGAAGTGTGGAGAAAAAAGAAGAGAAGAGAAATTGCTATAGAGAAATATGAAGTTTGCAACTGAAGAAATTATCTTTAACTTCAGAGGAATCTCAGAGGTTTAGGAGCTTACTGAGGAATATACAGAAGAAAGATGATGAAAGAATATGGGCGCAAAGAGAGATATTGCAGGAAATTAATCAATTATACTCTCCCAGAGCAATTAAAGCACTAGCTACCAGAATGAGGCAGCATGAAGTTGGGAGGACTATTTTTCAAATTGAAGATGATGAGAAGGGGTCTATAGGGAGGAAAATTAGATAGTTTAGAGGTTTTCAGGAGATATTACAGACAGTTAAACAAATGTAAAGTATTTTCATCTGGGGGTGGGCCAGCAAATGGGGAATTTTTGGGGTCACTTAATTTTGAACAGAATCACATGGGGACAAGAATAGAAGATTATACCAAGAATCACAGATCAGGAAGTAGAATTAACATTTGGCTGAGCAGAAACTGGGTAAATCACAAGGCCTGGATGGCATTCCAGTGTAGATATGGAGGCTAGCAAAGGGTAATATAATTAAATGTTGTGTAAGATTACTCAACAGAATTTTGGAGGGGGATCCTTCTCCACCTTCCTGGAAGGAGAGAGTTGTTGCAGGGATACATAAGGAGGGCAGTTCCCATTTCCTGCATGGGATTGGGTAATCTTTCGATTCAATGCCACACTCCTGTCTTCTTCGACACACATGCCTGACAATCATAAATTTTCTCTCACACATTCCGGCCACCTCTTTTATGGATGTCTTCGTTTCCTCTTACCTTCTACCTGTCTGTCTCAAATCTTCCTCACCAGACTGTCTTCTACTTTTCTGCACATGTGTCCAAACTACTGCAATCTGATCCCTTTGATCTTTTATACAATTGCAGCTACTTTGGCTTCTGGTCTTATGTCCTCATGTCTTCATCTGTCCCACAGTGTGCATCCTGCCACCCTTCTCAAGCACTTAATTTCCATCACCTCTAGCTTGTTCATCTGGTGTGCCTTTACTGCTCAGGTGTTCTGTACCATACAGTACTACTGGTCGCACCACTGTCTTGTATACCTTACTTTTGATCTTCTTTGGGCATTTTTCTCTCATTCACTACACCTGAGACTCTGCCATTTTCTGCAGACCCTCTGCTTCTAGCTTTGACCTTAGTTCATATTGACCGATCACTATTTTGAACCACAATTATAAAGTTTTTATGTTGATCCCAATAGTACAGACTTTAATTTATACTGATCAATGCAGATTTATAGAAGATAAGAGGGTCTTTGTTAATATTATCCAAGTGGGAATGATACAATGGGATGCTCAAAAGAAGCATAACAAGAGTAGTTTTAGTCTCTGTAGACAATGAATAAGCATTTGATTGAGTACAATGAGACTAACTCTTTCTAACATTAAGGAAGATTGGATTCTGTTTGGACAGAACTCAAGTACTGGGCAGTATTTATCAGGGAGCTAATGCAAAGGTTAAGTTAACTCAGAATTTATCTGAAAAATTTTTTTTTTTTGGAAAGGAGTAGTATGCAGGAGTATCCCTTATCCCCAATTCTTTTTGGAGATCAGAGGGCATAGATGGGAAACTAAGGAGTTCCAGGTTGCCTTATATCAAACAGAATCAAGAATCCTTCACCAAAGGTCCACTGTCCAAAATAATCCAGACTTGTAATAAATAAAAGAGAGCAATCGGACCACCAGACTGAGATACACTTATAATAAAAACCACAAGTAAAATCACAAATGCAGAAGTGCTTTTGGGTCTAAGCCCTTCATCAGATAAAATGCATTCAAAACTTCACAAAATTTAAATGAAAATTAACCAATCACATCTCAATATTGCACTCTCCTCCTTTTTACAGCTGGCTTTAATGGTATAACCCCATCCAAACCAAGAGCTTTATCTGCTGCTAGTTCAATAATCCATTTCAGCTCATTGTATTCTGTATAATTAAACAAATCCCCTTCCCTTATATTAATTTTCATTATCTGTAAGATCATAAACTTGAAAGTATGGTTCGGATTATTCATTACATGCTGACAAAGTGCATTATGTGTGTTACGTACACTAATAGCTGGTATTAGAAATGATTTAATGTCTTTAAAGCAAGAGGGCATATTATATGATGATTTATTAACGTTCTTTTGGGTAGAACATCCAGTTAAATCTGAGTTTAAGGCACTTCCCAAGGTACATAAAGACTTAAAAAAAATGTGATGTGGCTGATTGTCTCAGGGAGGGGGTGGGCCACAGAAATTCTGTCCATATGGGTAGAGTGTATGTTGAGACAAGCCATACAGGCATTTCCCAGAATTGTGAAAGATACAGGTCACTTTCTTACTACATTGCATGAATTTTTAAGGGTAGATGGATTCATTTGTAATGCTAGACGTTAAGAATTTGTTTATGGTCATTAGTAATGAACATGGAATACATGCTATTGAATTTATATTGACTAATAAGATGATGTTACAAGCTAGTAAGAAAAAACTTGTTTGTGCAATACTTAATTCTTGAGAACAATTTTTTATGCTATGGCAATTATTATAGACAAAAACAAGATATTGTGATGGGCACCCCGTGTGTCAATTCTTACGTAAACCTTGTCTTGGCCTATTGGGAAGAGCTTGTGATTTTTAATACAGCACATGATTGGAAGACACAATTATGTCATTATGTAAGGTTTGTGGATGATATATTTTTCTTGTGAAAACATACTCTTGCTGAATTAGTGTTTTATGGCATACCTGGAAAGAAGTTCTGTTTCTTGAGGTTTACTATGCATCACTCAAGAGAAAGCACAGATTTCTTAGATGTATGTTTATGTAGGGATGGTACAGGAAACCTACACACATCCCTGTATTGAAAGAGCGTTTGGAAGAATAGTCTCTTGTCTTTTAACAGCATGTATCTGAGACATACTTTTGACAATATAGTTAGGGGAAAGGTCAATAGAATTTCATGTCTATGCACTAATGGCATCCACTTTGAAAGGGAGATTGAGGTCTTAGGCTCTAATATAAGAAAGAAGGGCTATAGAATGACCAAGGTTGACGGGATTATAAGTAGCAGTAAATGTAATAGAATGGATAGGGCTAGAGCATAGTTTTCACATAGGACGATGCAGGAAGGCAATGAGTCCAATGGTGATAAAATCATTGATAGGTGTGATAACACTGCACGTATGATGTCAACAAACAGTAGTGACATAGGTAGTATATGCGAGATCATCAGACATAATTGGAAGGTTTTGCTAACAGATGATAAGATAGGTAGTATAGTGGGACTGACTCCTTCATTTGGTTTTAGAAGGAATAGGAATTTGAAGGATTTACTCTGCCAGGAGACTAGGAATATACAGAGAAATATGGTTCAAAGAAAGGGAACCTTCACATGTAGAAGATGTAAGGAGTGTCCCTACATTATGGAACATAATCAATTCATACATCCATTAATAGGCAAGGAATATTATTTGAATAGGTATGCAGATTGTAGAACACGAAATGTATTTTACTTAGCTACGTGCCAATTCTTCACTTCTTTCTATGTGGGAAAAACAAACTGTATGCTAAAGGATAGAATTTTGAAGCATCTATCCGCTATTAGGGTACGTAACACACATAATGCACTTTGCCAGCATGTGATGAATAATCCAAACCATACTTTCAAGTTTATGGTCTTACAAATAATGAAAATTAATATAAGGGAAGGGGATTTGGTTAATTATACAGAATACAATGAGCTGAAATGGGTTATTGAACTAGCAGCAGATAAAGCTCTGGTTTGAATGGGGTTATACCATTAAAGCCAGCCCTAGAAAGGATTGAGATGTGATTGGTTAATTTTCATGTAAAATGTGTGAGGTTTTGAATGCATTTTATCTGATGAAGGGCTTCTACCCGGAAAACGCTTATGCATTTGTGATTTTACTTGTGGTTTTTATTATGTGCATCTCACCCTGGTGGTCAGACTGCTCTATTTTGTTTGTTACAAGGTGGCCTTATATGAGAACAATGTCATACTTACCCTGTAGACTCCAGAGCAAGATCTTCCTATTCATTTTGACAAGCTACGTTCTTATGCTATGTTATCTGGATACGAGGTCAATGCGGAGAAAACAAGGATAGTTAAAGTAGCAAAGTATTTTCCTCAACTGCAGGATAATGAGACTTTTAGATACTCAGGGGTATGGTTTATGGGGCACTGGGGAAGTACCCTATAGAAATCCAAGACTAAAATGGTGCAAAGGATTCAGAGAAATGTGCATAAATGGCAACTGTTGACCAAGTTTGGACTACAGAATACAGGTTTTGCACTGTTATATCATACCTAATGTACTTTACTGGCTACTATTCTTTTGGACACCCCTTGATGTAGGGACTCATAGAAAGCTTAGTAACTGGATGAGGGACTTTCTTTAGGGGGCACAAAACCTGATATAAGTTGGGAAAATGCTCTCCTGTCTAAAGCACATAGAGGTTTAGTTGGTCCCTGATCTATCTGTAGTAGAACACTGATGTTAGGATCATTAGAACGAATATTTAACCCAGACGAAAAAGTGGGATGGAAAGAAATTATTCAAAAGAGGAAACTTTGGTTAGAAAGCCCAGACTTTTGTGAACATACTTTGGAGAAAGTGCTGTGCTCAATATCGCTTCCTTTAATTGACCACTTTGCTAGAGAATTAAGTAGAATTTTTTTTTTGATGAAACCATTGAAGGCTTGGGGGGAGGATATTTTGCCAATAGGTGGAAGACAAGAGGACAAGGAATTTTTAGCCCCTTTTCAAGGTGGAGAAACCTTAAAATATAAGTGAAATATTGGGAACAATTCATCAATACAGGTCAAATTTTGTTGAATAACAAGGCAGTAAGAAGCTATGGCATCCCAATGAGAGGGTATTTAGAATTTCAGGCAGTGAGGAAGAAGTTTAAATTTCAGGCAGTGAGGAAGGAAGAAGTTTAAATCAGGGCAGCCACGGTGGTGCAGCGGTTAGCATTGTCACCTCACTGCAAGAGGTTCTCCGATTCAATCCTCGGCTGGGGTGCCTTTTGTGCGGAGTCTGCATGTCCTCCCTGTGGTCGTGTGGGTTTCCTCTGGGTGCTCCGGTTTCCTCCCACATCTCAAAGACATGCTGTAGGTGGATTGGACACTCTAAATTGCCCCTAGGTATGAGTGTGTGCATGTGTGTGCCTTCAGTGGAAGGTTGCTCACTGGGCTGGCAACTTGACACCATAAAACTCTAATGCCAATCATGAGCAGACAGGTGATCCACTGTGGCGACCCCTAACCGGGAAAAGCCGAAAGATAGAAGAAGGAAAAAGTTTAAATCTCAGTTTGGACACAGCAGTTGAAAAAGGACTGGCCACTAGTAATTAACAGGGTTACTGTAATTAGGTAGGGGAATTTCACCAAGTCAGGTTCAATATTCATATTTTATACATTTTTTAAAAATTATTTAGATAGGGCAGGTAATAAGTTTAGGGAAAGCAAGAGCAATTTTCTTAATTTGGCTATAGAGAAACTGTGCTTGGAGATAATCTGTAGTCATAACAGATCGGCCATTAAGATTAGAAAGTTCAGAATTTTTGCATGGAGAGGGCCAGCATAAGTATTTTTATACTCCAGTTAGACTTCAGAAAATGTTCCCTGAAGTGAACCCTGATTGTAGTAGATGCCAAAGAAGAAAGAGTGGTGATTTGAGGCACATATTTTGGGATTGTGAACAACTTCAAGACTTTCTCAGAAATCTGAATAGCATGGTAGATTTTATATCTGATCAAAAGGTTAAGTTAGATCAGATAATTCCACAAATTCAAAAAGCCCAAAGCGGCTGGTGAGACAATAAAGCCCAAGGAACAATCGTTTTAAAATCGCAATTTATTACACATAAATGCTGAACAACCATACGTTTTTGTTTATAATCACTTCATCAGATGTGGGTCAAACTGCAAATCCATTCCATTTATAGCCTTCCTGTAATGGATACAAAATATCCTTTTCGCAAGATCTTCCACCTCAACTCAGGCAGGCAAGGCAAACTCTTTCTCCCTTCTGTACATTCAAAATGAGTTCCTGCAATACCACCAGGTTTACTACTCCAACAAAGGTGCTTTGAAACCCAAAGCAACAAATGAAGCAAAGAACGTCTACATCAGTACAAGACTGCTCTGTTGGAGAAAATATTTCCTTGTGTGATGTAGACGTTCTTTGCTTCATTTGTTGCTTTGGGTTTCAAAGCACCTTTGTTGGAGTAGTAAACCTGGTGGTATTGCAGGAACTCATTTCAAATGCACAGAAGGGAGAAAGAGTTTGGCTTGCCTGCCTGAGTTGAGGTGGACGATCTTGTGAAAATTATATTTTGTATCCATTCCAGGAAGGCTATAAATGGAATGGATTTGCAGTTTGACCCACATCTGATGAAGTGATTATAAAAGAAAATGTATGGTTGATCAGCATTTATGTGTAATACATTGCGATTCTAAAACGATAGTTTCTTGGGCTTTATTGTCTCTCCATCCACTTTGGGCTTTTTGAATTTGTGGTTTTGGCTTGCCCATTTGGTGTTTTTGGTTAATTATTAGATCAGATAATGTTTTTAGGGCCCTCAAAGGACAGGAATTGGATATGTAGGTTAAAGAGCTTATTTTAAACATGTTGACACTGGTTAAAAAGCCATTACCAGAAAGTGGAAAAGTGCCATTAGCCCCATAGCAGAAAACTTGGTAGCCTTAGTGAATGTATAATATAAGGAGGAACAAAATATTATGAGGCATGCTAATCCAAAATATAAAAGGAAGTGGATCCCTTGGATTCAATTTTATGGAAGGGTAAGTTATCTATAATAATAATGCACTGCTAATGGAAACTCATTTGTGGTTTTCTTCATAATTTTTTTCTGCCTACATTAAGGGGGTATATTAGAAATAGTTTTAAGAGTAAATAGTATCTAGTTGTGAAACTCTTGAGATTTTGCAAGGTTTTTAAAGCTGGGGATATGATTTCCAGGCTCTTGTTTACATAGTTGATTTCTATTTTATCTCTTTGATTTTTAGTTTGCCATACCCATTGAATAGTGTCCAGTGAGAAAGCTAAAGTGTATTTAGTTTGTGAATTGAAGAAGGTTGATGGCTTTGCTATAAATGAAAGAACTGTATTTATTTACACTTACTTTGATGGAATAGTATTTCTGATGACTGCATATCTGTGGATTTCTTTCAGACATTGGACTTAAACTGTCAGCAATAGTTTTATTCATGTTAAAGGCTGATGATTTAATAAAGGTATTTTCTTACTTTTAAGAAGAGTATTTGTCAGGTACAGTATCTTTGTTTAAGATTTCTCTGTAACTGTAAATTTTTCCTTCAGATTCCCCAGGATTCATCAAGCCCTGCACGATGTGCAGGAATAGTGCTGGAGCTGCTGCAGGCAATATGTCCGCTGAACGAGTCAGCAAAGGACTCCCGGGACATACACGAGCGCTCCTGCACTATTCCAACACAGACACCACTGCCTTATGCTAACTACCTCTTTTGCTGATGAAAACCATGTAAATGAGGTGAATTAGCGATTCAGCAAGCAGGCAGGTGTCCGTGCAGGAATAGTGTAACCTGCAGAAATGTATTCAGTTATTAGTTGAATGCATTTCTGCAAAAAAGAAAATGGAGGCATGACAACCTCAAATAAAGGAAGTATTCCATTCATTAGGCATGCCAGTGGCCAAATATATGGCCACTGGCATGAAAATAGTTAACATTTTCTAAAATAAAAGTTTTTTTTTTTTGGCCAATCTTGGCCGTTTAAGCATAGGGCAGCAGTGCGCAAACGGGGTTGTACCAAAAATAAAAAAAAGGGGGAAAAAATCAATTTTGAGAGAAATCTGCATTTTGCCATTGTAGTCAATGGCATGCAGAATGAAAGCAATACCAGGGAATAGCGGTTACTAAGGAGAAAGGCTCAATGTGAGTGTCGTAACTCAGGAGTAAGGCAGTGGTGTATACAAATGGGGATTTATACTGAATCACAAATTTCTTCTAAGTGTCAGACTGCACCAAACCATGTAGGTGCTCTAACACCACAGTGTAGACAGGAGGAGCAGCTAACATGAAAAGGGGGTGTGTCATGATTGCTGTAAGCACATTGGAGCTCAGTGGCCTGTGTTTGCCCTTAGTTAAGCACAACTAAGTCAGGGGGTGTATCTGAGGATATATATCCCTATTCCATGAAATGCAGAGCATGTTCGCATCTAGGAAGGGCCAGTTGTGCTTAAAACTTTTTACTTTAGCTAAATGGGTGTGTGCAGCACGCACCGGGCTTAAAACTGGGAAAAAAACACGGGAGATAGCAGAACTGTTCACATTTGAGCACCAGGAATGAGCGGCACACATCAAGGCTTAAACCGGGAGAAAATGGGAAGGGGAAATTGCAGAAGGAAGGCAATCAAGGAGAACTACCATAGCTGACCGGTGGAATGTATCAGAATCAACCAATTACATAGGCAGCAGCCCAGCACACTACTATAAACTATGCAAACACCTTTCAGTCTGTTTTTTCCCACAAACTCTACACCACTTTTGTACACATTCAGGGAAATTTTAAACTGACAAATCTAACAAAACATGTTAGGGGCTGCTATTGCTCTGCTCTATCAGTATGTGCTAGAGACTGAGGATGGCGATGAGGAAAATGCTGACAACCAACTTAGACTGAGGAGGAGGAGAAGAGTGTTCAGACCCAGGGTACCCTACTAGGGGCTACATGATCTGGAGATAGAGCAATACAGGGTGGACAGGGGCATACTTCAGTAACTTGTTGAGTTATGCCGGCCTCGCCTCAGAGCCAGAACCAACAGAGGGGAG
This sequence comes from Protopterus annectens, assembly GCF_019279795.1. Lineage (NCBI taxonomy): Eukaryota > Metazoa > Chordata > Ceratodontiformes > Protopteridae > Protopterus > Protopterus annectens. The sequence goes on along the minus strand of NC_056735.1, from coordinate 984,826,914 downwards.
CCCATCCCAGTGGATACTAAGGTATGTGTAGACTTAAGAATACTAGCTACAGGTACTTTCCAAAGACCAACTGGGGATATCATGGGGGTCCTCACAGGCATCTGCGTCCAGGATACTTCAGCAGTTCCTGGTTGCCATGTGAACACATGCTGCTGAGCACATTTACTTCCCCAGCACCCATGAGGAGAGGACCAGCAATATGCATCTCTTCCACCGTGTAGCAGAATACCCGGAGGTACTGGGTGCAACAGACTGCATGCACATCCACATCAGGGCACCACCTGGTGAAAAGGGTAGGGTCTACATAAACCAAAAGAGCTCCCCTCCATCAACTGCTAGGTCATGTGCGATGCCCAGGGCATTATCATGAATGTGTGTGCTGGAAGCTATCAGGACTCCCACATCTGGCATTCATCACAGCTGTACCAGGCTTTTGCCACTGGAGACATCCCATATGGCCAGCTGGTGGGTGATGCTGGCTACGCACTGGAGTTGTGGCTGATGACACCCATCACAAATGCACACACACCTACACAAGAACTCCATAATGAGGCACTAGCACAAACCAGGATCATTATAGAGCATGTGTTTAGGATGCTCAAGTCACGGTTCTGCTTCCTTGACATATACAGTGGAGCCTTGCAGTACTCTCCAACCACATGTGCACAAATGTTCATAGTATGTGCCATGCTACACAATATGATCCTGCTGAAATGGCTGCAGCAGGAACAAAATGGGGAAGGGCCACACAGCCCCCCACTATTACCAAGGTCTCCACAGGCACAGAGAGACTATGAAGAGGAAGATCCTGAGCCTGTCTCTGTAGGCAGACAGAGGCATGCCCAGTATGACCTGGCCTTAGCAAAGAGGCAATGCATAGCAAATACACTGGCTCTGTAGGGCCCTAGGGACTGATCTCTCTCTCTGACTTGCACACACAGTAAAATGGATCCCAAATGTCACACCACCTATACCTTACCATGTATAAGCAGTGTATTGCGTGAATCCAACATAGTCAGCCCTCAAGCACCATCCTCACAACAGCCTCAGGCACAAGGTAAGCCAGTCTCCGTAACAAAATAAACAAATGGAGTGGAGTTTTCTGATAGCATATCTATGGTATTGATCAAGCATGCAAGGGAGTGGGGTGGCTAACTGGAATAGCAGCAGACAACTGACAGCTCTGTGGGACAGCAGGAAGTGTATCCCCAGTACTGGCCAACCAACACCATGCAGTACTACCCTAGTTGACAAATACCACTGCAGTATATGTGGTGAGTCAAATAACTGGGAGATGTTCATAGGTCACATGCATGGATGTCAAAGTGGGGGTCCCATACCCACCACCAGCCTCACCCAGCAGATCAGCTGTAGAAAACCATACAGAAATGCCTGGCAAAGGCCCCCACATGGCAACATCCATGAAATCCCCACCCACAGACTTTTACACAGTGATATCACAGCAGGTCTGGCAGTGTGTGTCTGTGTGACTAAAAACTTTTGGGTCCATTAAAACCCAGTACACTTCCCCTTTCCCTACTTTAGCAGTCCTGCAGATATCAGTCACCTTAGAAGTGCCTTCCATCATACTTCAGCCCCATAAGCTCTGTGGCACATGCGATAACTGCATAACACTATAGTAGAAACAACTAGTTGGGTAGGAGTTATAATCCCAGTTCTGCCAAATGTGTGTGTCTGTGTGTGTGTATATGTGTAGTTTAAAGTATTCTGTGGCCTCTCTCACCCAGTACATCACCCATTGTCATACTTTACAAGGGCTGGTGATGCTCCTCACCTTAGAAGTATCTTTGGACATCCTTCACTTTATAAGCTCTGTGGCACATGCAATAAATGTGTGACACTGTAGTAGAAATAAATAGCTAGGGGGTTCTAATCTCAGGCCAGGCAAGTGTGTGTGTGTGTGTGTGTGTGTGTGTGTGTGTGTGTGTGTGTGTGTGTGTGTGTGTGTGTGTGTGTGTGTATACCATACCAGTGGGGTGTTGAGTTTTGCAACTTTTTGCTGTTGCCCACCCAGTACATGTCCCAGTGTCCACATTACAAGACCCACAGTTGCCATCCACTGTAGATGGACCTGTTGACACTCTGCAGCCCTGTAAGCATTGTGCCATGAGCAATAACTATGTGACAGTATGGGATAGATAACAAGATAGGCTGCCCATCTAATCCTTGGATATTGCTCCCCACTCAGGAATCATACACAAACACAGTCAGGTAGGCAGCCGCACCTACATCAGTAGGTGACCTGTAAACTGGCTCACAGAACCCAGCAGCGGACTCCATCTCAGACTGCTGAACAGTCATGAGCAGAGTCCTGCAGGTTGTGGACCTGGGTTCTCTCATGATTGGGATCCACACCTCTGAGGACTAGCCCAATATAAAGGTGCCCTGACTAACAATGTTTGCAGATGAATACAAGGTGGGTGCTATCACTATCTCCCCACGCAAGGTTGACCTCTCTGAGACCTATGACTGTTGTCAGAACCCTAGACATAAGCTCAGTGCCAGATGATGTGCTGCTATCCCCCTTGGATATGACAGGTTCCCATAAGGTAATTCATTGATGGTAGTCCACTGAACACTGATCTTAGTATAATGGAACTGGGAACACAGGTTGACAGTGAGCTGTATGGTCACCATCACAGTGCCACTGTCTTCCAAACGTCCTTCCATGTGTCACTATTCCTGACTCAGGGTGTTGAATCCGGGAAGTAAAAGGACAGTGTTTCTCTGTACACACTCCTCAGGCCAATCAATGTGTACTATGGCCCATTTGCCATGTACCCCACTGGACACCAGCAACAACAGGAGAGGTTGCAAATGTACATCAGAAAGAGCATCTTAGGTACTGCATGCTTATCTCATACGGACAGACTCCAACAACTACACTGAATCTCTGTCTCATATTGGCTATGTAGGTATGATCTCTGCCTGACATACACAGCCATGTCTGACCCAACCCTGTCAGAAATGCTACATCTGAGGACACCAATCTGTCCACACTACATGCCCCAGATACCTCAACCCCATCCTCAAAATCAATAGAACATGCTGGAGGGACAGGTTCACAACCGAGAGACTGACCACACCATGGATTGGACACCACACACATGTCACGTCGAGCACATCACTGGCCCTCTTCAAGAGAAATTGGGAGGAGTGGATGGGAAATAGAATACCCAGCCTGGGGATCACTACAGTGGCTATACTCAGTAGACACACTGGGGAGTATCGTCAGGTGGCATGATGCCAGTGTATTCCCATGGGCTAGCCTTATAAAGCCTCCATGGCCATTTGCCACATACACACCTATGACTCTTTGAAACCATGGATCTCAAGACTGTCAAATGTGTGTGTGTGTGCATTAGTGTGTCTGAGACTGTTTGTGAGTGTGTCAACATGTGGGTGGAAGTAGTTGGTGGCCCGTCTCACCCAGTACAACTACCATTGCCATACCTTGCAAGTCCTGTAGATGTTATTCACTATATAGGTACCTTGGGACACTCCACAACCTATAAGCTGTGTGGTGTGCGCATGAACTGCATAACACTATAATACCAACAGCCACATAGCTAGGGGTTCTAATATGAGTCATGGCAAATGTGTGTGTGTGTGTATTATTGTGTGTAAGTGTGCATATGTGTAGGTTACAGTATTTTGTGGCCTCTCTCACCCAGTACACCCTCCATTGCCATAATTTGCAAGGCCTAGTGATGTCCCTCACTGTAGAAGTAGCTTTGGACAAGTGTCATCCAATAACCTCCATGGTGCTTGCAATAAATGCGTAACAATGTAGTAACAATAAATAGGTAGGGTTCTGCAGCCCTATATGCCCTGTACAACAGTATGGAATAGTATGGTATGAATAACAAGATACGCTGGTCTACTAATGTCAGTGCTGGCAAGTGTGTGTGCATTGGTGTGTACAGCAGTGTTTGGGAGTGTGTACACTCGTGTGTGACAGTAGTATGAAAACTGTCACATCAACTACACCACTCATTGCCATAGCTGATCTTATTTCGGAACCCCAACACACTATGAGCTCCGTGCCCCCTATGATAACTACCTAACACTGTACCACCAATAACTAGATGGGTGGAGGTGTCAAACCCAACACTGGCAATCGTGATCCTGTGTGTGTGTGTGTGTGTGTGTGTGTGTGTGTGTGTGTGTGTGTGTGTGTGTGTGTGTGTGTGTGTGTCTGTGTGTGTGAACAGTATTCTCTGTGTGTTGCATCAACACAATACCCTCTGTGTGTGTGGTATTCACAAACCTTTGGTGTGTTCCACCCAGTACACTTACCATTGCCCACTGTACAAGAGCTGCTGTCCCTCAGCCCTATCAGCCATGTGGAACATGCAATAACTTTTATACAGACCTGTTAGTTGTGTACATTTGTACCCTGGATATGACACAGTCAATGTGCTACCACACTGCCATACCCCTTCTAGAAAAGCACTGCAGGTCTACATCCTCCTGACATACAGACACCTAGAACACAAATAAAATACATTATGGAGACCACAGTTAGTCAGTGTTAATAACAGCAATAATGCATCATGGCTGGACAGCTACACACTCTGACATGTAACCATTAAACATGCTGGCTGACAACACTTTACACAGCATTACATTGCTAAACTGTACTAAATTCACCCTGTGCATCAGAACCATGTTAGCATATCACTGCATTGATGGTATGGATGACAGGGATGTGGGTTTGCCAGAGGCCTAGGCTCAGCCAGTTGGTTGACATCATGTGGGTTGGGGGTAGTGTATTACATGGGCCGTGCAGAGGTGGTGTGTGTAAGTATGGATGTGCCCTAGCTGTGATGGTGATGTGTGTGTGTATGGATGCACACAGTTCTGCCATGTTGCTACCCTATACAGGGGTATGTTGGACAGCTGCGGACCGTGCATGGCAGGGTGTACAGTTCACTGTGTCTGGCCACAGACACAGGAACTGGGCCTGCCAGGGGTTCCCCTGGCACCACCAGGCTCAAGACCAGATGGAGTAGTACTCCCTGATGATGACTGTTGTCTGCTGGATCCGCATCCCTGTTGGGACCAGCCAGAAACACATGCCCATGGCCTGTTGCATCGTGGTGTGGACAGCATCCCCCCCCTGCAGTTGTGCTGCTGGTACTGCCACTACTGGAGCGGAAGCGAGATGTTGCATGGCCACGCAGACCTTCAGCTGTTTGTGGTGCTGTCCTATGTCCACGTGGCCTATAGCCAACTCCCACCACATGCTCCAACACAGGCATGTCAAGGACTGCCACCATCTCACCCAACCATCTATCCATGACCTGAGCATAATAATGATGGGCATCTGCAAGATCACTGATGTTGTCATGCATAGCAGGAAGATTGCCATCTGTACCCTGAGAGTCTGGTGTGGCATTCCATATGTGCCTGTGCCTCTATGACAGTCTGAAACATGCATCTGTTGACAGTTGCTGTGGCACTTTGGGCAGGGCCATGATGGGCATCAGTCCTCCTCCATGCATCCCTGTCCATCCAGCTGTGTGAGATCTCACCTGTTATCCAGCTATGGCTGGTGTCTACAGATATACTCGCCATAGTCACCACACTTTCCTGCCCCATGTCACCACCTGCCAACTGTCCCTCATCTATGGCCACTGGTGATGGGGCATATGCGGGCATTGTGACTGTGTGCGGTGATGGGGGGGTCAAAAGTAGGATGCCACCAATGGCACAGATTTAGCCCCTGACAACCCTGCCTGTGCTTCACTATGCCTATCATCATTGTCAGAGTCTGCAGAGACACTGAGATCAGTTTCCATGTGGGAGGAACCCTGACCCCCATTGCCACCTGTAAGTGAAAGACAATATATTTAATTTAATACCTGTACAGTATGGTTTACTACCACACACACACATGCACACAAGACAGTTACAGGTGAGGTGGCACAAAGATATTACACAGACCTCACATTACCCAACAGTTGACATGCATGACACATGGCTCTCAACATCATGCATTGCAGCCATTCGTAATCCTTGTTACTAACAGTCTATATCTCTGGGATGCATGAGTCATGTTAGTAGGTGACGTCCCTTCCCCTAGCACACACTGCACCCATGTACACATTATTGCTGTGCACCTGTATAGCACACTGGCATCTACTGTAGACCATACTTCACAACTGTGCAGTCATTGCTGAATGTGTAGATGTCTGGCACTTATGTTTGCTCTGTTCCTCACAATCCCCTATGTGTTTGTCTGACACATAACTGGGATGATATGAGGACTTGATGTCACTAATTAATGATATGCATTTGATTTGCACATCTCATCACCAGCAGTGAATGTATGTACAATCAAATCCAGTTACACCAATGACCTTCTTAGTGTAACATGGACATAACTGTACACACCAGCCTCTTCAATGATATAAAATGAGACCACATTACTGCATTTGAAAACATTACACACCTTATATGTGACATAGGACCTGTGCAATCTAATCAAGAAACAAACAAATGTGTTAGTTGTGAAGATACTGAATGAGATGCATACAATATTGCAGTTGCATAGGTATGAACACCCTTAAACCAATGCTTGGCTGAAGCACTTGTTAACTGAACTACAGCAGTCGCTCTTCCTGGGAGGGGGTATATTAGCATGGCACATCTTGCCTTAGCATTATTTGGACAGTCTTCCCTACACAGGTCCCCCAACTCTGTCAGATTGCAAGGCCAGCTCATGTGCATAGCCTTTGGTGGTCACACTGGGGGGTTTACTATTGGTGTTGAGTCTGGGCTTTGTCTGGCCCAGTTCATAACCTTGATTGTGTTCAGATAGAGCCATTGTTAGCTAGCTTTGGATGTATGCTTCAGTTCGTTGTCATGTTGGAAGTTGAAACCCCTCTCCATCCTCGTCTGTATTGCAGATGCTTGATGGCTTTGGCACACACGTAAGTGTTATTTGTAACCTTTCAGAATTCCCTCCACCATGTCTACAGGCCTAGTTCCAGCTAATGAACAGCAACTCTAAAGCTGGACACTGCCAGCATCAAGCTTCAACGTGTGGATGGTGGTCCTCAGGTGAAGTGAGGTGTTGCTTGTGCACCACACGTAGCTTTATGAATACTGTCTGTAGTTTTGAACCTTGGTCTCATGACACCATTACACATTGCAGCACATGCCTTTTGGAGACTTGATATGTTTTGCTACCTGTACACAGCCCTGGATGGTGGTTGGTGTGGGTAAATGCCTCTGTCTACTTACCCTACCCCATAGACCACACTTATGCAGAATCCAGGCAATTGTTGCCACATGTAGTACATGAGCAGTACTTGCCAGAGATTCCTGAAACCCCCTCAGTGTTGCTGCATGTGTCCTGGCAGCCTCCCTGATCAGTTCTCAACATGTCTTATCATCTGTTTTGGAGGAACATCTGGTTAATTTCAACAGCACGGTTGTCCCATACCCAATCCACCTGTAGATGACTGTCTGCACTGTGTTCCATGTTATATGCAATGCTGTGATAATTATGTTGTACCCTACTCCTGACTGATACCTTTCAGATATGAGATCCCTTTGACACTTTGTAAGATGTGTGTAAGCCATGGCTGCTTCTGTTGCAGGCAACTGAGCAAATGTCATGAACATACTGCTTGGACGGCAAACCCTTATGTCATGAACATACTACTTGGACAGCAGACTTTTAGTCAGTGTTACATTGAGTCCCTGTACTTGATGGCAGGTGTGTACCCAAGTAGAGTGCATGCTGTCAGTACATCATAAGCTGACTCCACAATATGTTATTTTGAGGGTGTGCACACATATGCATTCAGTGTATTGTAGGGTTTGTATACCCCATATTTGGTGGACTAACATTTTTATGTTTTACAAGTTATTTGTTCATGTTATGGTCACATTACAAGTTGGAAAATGTGTGGAATGTAATATCGTGGTCTGTTGTATATATATCAGGAACACTTGGCATCTTAATAGGGGGTGTGTATACTGTTGTATCCACTGTATAAGATTAATATGTCATGCATGTCCCTATTGTAGCCCATTTGTCCCCCCATTTTGTTGGTCTGTGTCCAGACATCTTGCACTGACAGGTTGTGAGGTATGCTACAGGAATATTATATACCCTTCAGATATGCCCCTATGGTGACCACTGTGATGCACTGCAGTTAACAGCAAGAAAAGTGAACATGCACATCATGCATTATAGCTAGGTGTGATAATTGTGTGCATGGCAAATAGCATGGGCTTAACATGCACGGGGTATTGACAAACCACAACAAACCAATTCCATACTCGCCAGCTACAGGCTGCTATCCCACATGTTGACCCAAGGGACCTAAATAGCTGTGGGAGAGAGGTACCATCAACAGACTCTCACGTGGCCTTGGTACAGGGTGGAAGCAGCATTTCTGCACATTAACAGTATAAACACCAATACTACAAAATATGCTGCCCATCACCATAGATGTGCACTTCTGTGTATTACTATACACTGTCAACACCTACTATCTTATCTGACTTATGCATGAAGATACTATACAGATACAACTAGATATGCAACAGTATTCTAGTAATGTTCACTGGGGTCTTACCTACACACTCCTTGTCCATTGTGTAGGTGCAACCCACCTCCACAATGCTTTTTTCAGCTTCCTGTGGGATGCTTTGGGTGGGTGCCCCAAGGTTGGTGAGGAGCTCCTTGGTGGGTGTCACTGGGGGCTGGATGGCTGGGCCCCCACCTGTGGCTAGGTGGTTCCTCACTATGGCAGTAGCCCTTCACCGGGCATGGTGCATGAGGTCAGTAGCATGATGCCAAACCTGTTTGTATGTTCTGCCGTGCAGGCCAACATCATTTATCCTGTGGACAAGAGTGTTCCACAGGGCAGTCCTTGCCCACAGATCTTGTGGCCTTCTGCTAAATAGTACTGCATGCTGTTGGGTGACAGCTTTAATGATGCATGCTGTTTCTTCCTCAGTAAAGGCAGGCAGTCTGGGCCTTTGCATTGCACCTGGAAGACATAAACAGGAGAACAAGTCACAGGACCTCATACAGTTGTCAAATTGCACATCAACAGTGGATATCAATCACCACCACTCACAACTACACCATAACCCTCTAATCTATCACAACAGTATCAGCTTGCATTGCACTCCTGGCCCTGATATGTCATATTCAACCCAATGATGGACACTTAATTGCATAATCCTCTATTCCCCAATCATTTCTGTGTAGAAGGATGACAGTGGTCGTCTTCCATGCGGATGGGGTGTGGATGGCGGCAAGGTTGTGTTTGACTATAGTCTGTGATGGAGCTGTGAGCACATGCCTGAGTTCATGTAGGAGGCAGACAGGGATGTTATCAGGGCCCATGGAAACTTTCTGTTGTTGCCATCAGTAGGCAATATGTACATGCTCACCATTGGTGAGGGGAGGGGTGCAGTTGCTGTGCATATCCCGCTATATAATGAGGGGACAGGATGGTGATGTTCCCACCTAACCTGTCTGATGCAGGCTGCTTGTATGTGTGTATGTGGTGTGCTTTACCACCAGTACAGGGTGAATCGTGTTGTTGCCTCTGAGACTGACAACATATATGGAGATACACTTGTGATTGGCCTTGGTGGTGTGGATATGTCTGATTTGTAGTCATAGTCAGCTGTACAGGGAGTCAACTGTGAACTTACATGCTTGCTCAGATAGAGGCGGACTTGCTTCCACGTTGTTGCCTGCACCTATGTGTCCATGTACAGCCAATATATCAACCTATTATGTTGTTTGTGTATTGCTGCTGTTCACCAAATGGGATTACACTACCTTGGTGGAGGCTGGTTTTACGGGTATGGTACTGCTGAGTCCATACAGCTACAGTGGATGAAAATTGTAAACACCCCTGTTACAATGCCTTGTATTTGTGCAATTGAAACATGACACCACAATAACTCATTTAAAAAAAAATCCCACCTTTAATGTGACCTATAGCCTGTACAATTCAATTGACAACATAATAATCTGTTCTGTGAAAACATATGCAAATAAAATTTGTACAAAAAGTTGGTTGAATGAGTGTGCACACTATTAAACTGATACATTGTGTAATCACCTGTTGAGATGATTACAGTATTCGTTCATCTTGGGTTGGAGTCTAACATCATGGCACATCTTTACTTGGCAATAGTTGTCCACCTTCCTTGCTACAGTGCTAAAAATGTGTCAATTTGTGAGGGAATCTCTTGTGGACATCCCTATTCAGGTCAACACACAGATGTACTGTTGGATGTAGGTCTGGCCACTGGCATACACATGCCCAAACTGTACTTTATATCATCTTGTGATGCCATTCCTTTGTTGATTGGGATGAATGCTTGAGGTCATTGTCATGTTGACAGGTAAAATCCCTCTTTGTCTTCGGCTTTCTAGCAGATAACTATAGGTTTTAGGACAAGGATGATTGTTATTTGGAAGTGTTCCTAATTCCCAATACCTTAACTAAAGGTCCAGTTCCAGCTTAAGAAAAGCAACCCCAAAGCATGAAACTGCCACCACCATGTTTCACTGGGGGGATGATGATCTTTTTCTGATGGAAATTTTTCTTTTGGACCAGACATACCTTTTGGAATTGTGTGCCAAAGATTCAATTGATCCCATCAGACCATGACACATTTTCCAATATGCTTTTGGGAGATTTGATGTATTGCTTGCCAATGTTAGTCAGGCCCTGGATGTTTTTCTGTGTATGAAAAGGCTTCCATCTTGCTACCCTGGCCCATAGCCCAGACATATAGAGAATACAGAAGATTGTTGACACATGTGGTACACATCCATGACTTGCCAGACATTCCTGCAGGTCCTTCAGTGTTGCTGTAGGTCCCAGATCAGCCTCCATGACCAGTTGTCATCTTGTTGTTATTCCGTTTTGGATGGATGTCCAGCTGTTGTCAGCATCACTGTTATCCCATATGTTCCCCACTGTTTGATGACTTTCTGCACTGTAGTCCATGGTATATTCAGTGTTTTGGACTGTTTTTCTATTCTTCTCCTGACTGATGATTTTCCACACTGAGATCCCTTTGATGTTTGGTAAGTTCTCTGTAAAATGTGGCTTTTGCTTTAGCAGGCAACTGGGTGAATGTCAAATAAATCCTAGTAGGACAGCTGAACATTATTTCTGGGTAATCAGAGTCTCTTTATTTGCTGGCTTGTGTGTGTACCCAAGAAGAGGGAATGCTGTGCTTACAGCAAAAGGTGCATCTACAATGTATTACTCTATGTGTGTGTACATGTATGCAGCCAGCATATAGTACATATTTTATGTTTACATGGTCTCCCCTACCAGATTTCTTTGTTTTCAAATAGGATAGTACAGGTTATAGGTCACATTCACACTGGGAAACTTTGAAATAATTATCTGTGGTCTCGTTTTCATACAGCACACAAACCTGGCATTCCAACAGGGGTGTGTACACTTTTGATATCCACTGTATATAGGTGTTCATATAGCTGTTAGTGATAGGCATGTACAGAGGGTCATGACACAGTTGAGCATTTCTCTGATTACAACCTGATAATCATGCCTATTCTAGTACCCATAACAGTGTTGGGGTAATGCAACAAGTAGTAGCTGTATACATTTATGTCTGTCGTATGCACTGAAACTGATATTGCACACATGTACAACATGCACAACCTATTTACCTGACTGCTTGCAACCCATGTTATTTGTTTTGTGCCTTCCAGCGGAACATACGCTTACATATATGTGCCTCTCAACCTGTTATAGCAGGACTTCTGGACAATGGCACACATACATGGGTGGCAAAGGCATATCAGTATTGACACTACATTAATATAGCTGCAACATACATAACTAAGTTGATTGCACAGTAGGCTTTTACATCACAGTAATAACTAAGGATGATGTCCAACAGTCATAACTAGTCTATTATGTTACAGTGTCATTGCTCACAGACTTGCCAATGGTTTGGCTGACATAACACGACTGCATGTATATGTGACTACAGATATCAGGCACAACTGTGCTTATTGTCCAGCAGAACACTGTACAGTTGAATGGTATGGATTCACTATATCACATGGAGTTCAACACACAGTTCTGCAACAGTACTTTAATATGCAGATGCACTATATAGTTCTCTTAGATTTACATGACAAATGTGTATCATACTCATATTCACAGCTAACATATGGATATGTACATTATCCCCGTAGCTGGCCTAGCAGTGGCACAGTCAGTAATGTTTGACAGACACTCCAGTGGTTGTCATATGTGAGCTGTCCTTTCCTGGAGTGAGTCAGGGTCCTGAACTGTGTTCTGTGTCACAGCAGAGAGAGCTAGATGCTATGGTCATAGGTGCAGTTCAGCAGGACATCACAACAGCAAGTCTTGTTGAGAGATAATTATTTCAAACTCCTATTTCCCTTTATTAGAAAAAACATACTACAATCAGTTACATGCTTACTTGTTTCACATACCTCTCTCTCTCTTTTTTTTTTTTTTTTTACAGTGGAGTGGGTTATATCAATATGTTGCTCAAGATCTTTTTGTATGCTCACTGTCAAGTAGTGGTAAACAGATGGTTTGAATAGGTGGCAGCTTGTCTTTTGTAGGTAATGCTGTTGACCAGGTGATGGCCTGTGCATCAATTGGTGTTCCCCACTTGCTAATTGCATGCTGATCAGCTGTGTAGTTCTTCCAATAGCCAATGTCATGGCAACACACTCCTATAATTGAGTACTTCATGTGTGCATTGTCCCTTTCCTTGCCTGGGAGGAAGACATCCTAGAGGTGTGTGAGCTACAGAGTCTTACAGACAGCAGGTGGGACTCACTCTTACAACAAGACTTGCGAAGACAGGCCAATGAAATGGTGGTGAAGGTTTCAGACATAGGGACAGAATGTGAGTATTGCTGTTATATAGTTTGAATACTGCTAGTTTTACAGGGTTTGAGTATACATTTATTATTTATTTATTTATTTATTTATTTATTTTACATTTGTTGACCGGGATAGTCCGACTGGATACATGTCCATTTTCAGTGGAGGCCTGGGGAGAAAAGCTCCACACACAAATTTTGAAATATATAGTACATTGTGACAAACAGTGAAAGGAGAACATAAGACATAAGACATGAGAATAAGTAATTGTAGTTTCACATATTTACACTTTACATGATAGGTCATAAGAGTAATACATTCCTTCTTTAAGTCATTTAGCCTAAACTATCCAATTGAGTTAGAGTCTTTGGGACACAGTTGAGTTGAAGACTTAGGGACAGTGAGAAGATGCTAGTCAGGTTTAGCGCAAGGACAGAGCTAGTGTGATTTAAAATGTTTTTTGAGATTTTCTTTGAATAGCATTAATGAACAATTAAGAGTGAGGTTGGGTGGAAGTTGATTCCAGATTTTGCCAGTCGAGTTGGCGAATAAGGCTTCACCAGCTGAGTTATTGGATTTGATTGTTTGGATAAGTAGTCTATTGGATGAGCAGAGTTTGCTGTGATTACTGTATGGGGTGACAATGTTTTTGAGGGATGGAATGTTATCTGGGTGGCGTAGGGCTTTACGGGCTCATGTGAGCTGAGTTAAGAAGGGAAGGAAGTTCAAGCTACCCTAGGAGATTTAGATTGTGGCAGTGGTGTGTCCTATAGGATGAGCCCGTGGCAAATCTAGATATGTGGGTGTAGCAATGGGATAATTTGTTGATTTCAGTACTACGCAAGCCTGTGAATAGGGGGGCAGCATAAAGAAGGGTGGAAAGAAGATGACATCGTGCAATGAAAGTTCTGGCAAGAGGAGTGAGGAAGGGTCTAAGCTTATAAAGTTATCCTAGTTTTTTGTTTATGGTTTTGATGGTTTGATTAATATGAGCATCATATGTAAGATTGTCTATTGTGACTCCCAGGAGTTTGGTTTGGGCTTCAGGGTAGATAATGGTCCCGTTGTTAGATGTAATAGTCATGGTTGGAGGGTTGGACCTACGAGTGGGGGCAAAGAGAAGCAGCTTAGTTTTTTTGGGGGGGTTTACTAGCAGACAGCGATTAGTGAGCCAATATTCAACAGTATTGAAGGTGCTCTGGGTTAAGGAAAGCAGATCAGATTGTGAGGAGGCTGAGCAGAACAAAGTGGAGTCATCTGCATACTGAATACATGTAGCCTTGGGAATAACAGTGTAGAGCTTATTAATAAACATGGAGAATAAAAGGGGTCCTAGTATTGAGCCCTGAGGGACTCCTAAGGAGATGGGTAGACAGGATGATAGCTTTTTTTGCCACAGGACTGCCTGTTGGCATCCAGATAAATAGGACTGAAACCATAGTAGAGAGTGGGAGTCAAGGGAGAAGCTAGTTAGGGTCTGTAGGTGTAGCTGATGGTTGACCATGTTGAATGCCTTAGATAGATCAAGAAAGAGAGCAGAAGAGAGTAGATTACTATTACAGTTATGGTTGATTACATTGGTGAAGGAGAGAAGAGCTGAGGTGGTGCTGTGAAAAGGTCTAAAGCCATGCTGAGATAAAGCCAGTAGCTTGCCTTCTACAAGGTGGTTCATAAGTTGTTTCTGGATACATTTTTCCATTATTTTAGCTAGTGGAGATAGAATAGCAATGAGTCTGTAATTAGATAGTTCAGTGGAGCTTCCACCTTTATGTAATGGTATAACATGAGAAACTTTCCAAATTGATGGGGCAGAGGCTTCGGATAATGTTCTATTTATTAGTATTGAAATTGGGTAGTCTATGATGTCAGCAGCCTTTTGCAAGTATTCTGCTGGGAGGAGGTCAGCAGCTAAAGTGGTGGGCTTTAGTTTTTTGATAAGACAATGGATGAGTGAGGTAGGAACAGGTTGGAAACTAAAGGAGGTGGTGGTGGTGTTTGGTTTCTCATTGTCCAGGTAGGAAGAGGAGGACACGAGGTGGCTGGACAGGGTCTTGATGGTTTCTGTGAAGAAGCTATTGAAGGAGTTCACAGTGTTTTCTGGTGACTCCTTATTAGGGGTCAGAGGAGAGGGGGTAGGAGTATGTCCTGGGTGAAGTAACTTATTTAATCCAGCCCAGAATTTTCGAGGATTGTTATGTTTTTTTTTTGTTGTTGTAAATGGTGGTAGTAGTTTTTCTTGTATAGGATAATAGATTTTTTGGTATTGTTTCTTAATTGCCTATAATTAAGATGGTGTTGAGGGTCTTTGGTGGCAAGCCAGGTTGCCCAAGCTTTGTTTCTGAGTATGATTTTAGATTTAGTGTCTTTTGTCAGCCATGATGCTGACTTTGTTTTGGTTCTGATGGTGGGGACATGGGAGTCAAAGATGGCAAAGAATGTGTTATTGAAGTATTCCACTGCATCATCCAATGGGAGTACCTTTATGGGCAACCATTTGCAAGCCTTGAGCTCATTATGAAAGTTGGTAAGGTTAAAGTTTTTGCTAGATCTTATTGTTTTAAAGGAGGGTACTTGGGAGTTGTCTGTCTTGAGCTTAATTATATATGTGAGGCAGTGGTCGCTTATGTCATCAGGTAGGGTCCCGGAGTTATATAATATGGGAAGACTGTTGACAAGTATCCAATCTAGGGTGCTTTCTTTATTATTGTTTTTATTAAGTCTGGTGGGGGAAGTAATCACCTGAGAAAATCCATACAGGTTGATATGGTTGGTGGGTGCAGCAGCAGAACATGAGTTCCAGTCAATATTAAAGTCCCCAAGAACAATGGTTTCTTGGGGGTATTTAATAGATAACCATTGTAAGATGTCTTCTAGCGTGCTGGTATTTTTACCTGGGGGAATATAGACACAGACAATGTATCTGCATTTGTTTTTATTGATTTGTAGTTTGGTAATTAGGATTTCTGTGTTGCTGTCTTGAGGTGGTTGTAGAACATCTGTGGTGACTTTTAGATTCAATTTGTATAGAACAGCAACTCCACCACCTACCCTTTTAGTTCTGTCCTGTCTAAGTATCTGATAACCTGGAGGTGTAACCTCATTATCTTTAGTTGCTGGTTTCAGCCAGATTTCTGTGAGGCAAAGTATATCTGGAGAGTAGACAGCTAAGAGGGCATGCACGTCATGAATTTTATTGTTTAGGCTTCTAATATTCAGATGACAGTCTATGAATGAGTTGTGGGACCTATTAGACAGAGGAAAGCTGGTAGGATTATTGGAGTGAGAGCTTGGTATACCTGTGGGGTCAAGACCGGGGTTTAGGTGGATGTCACCAGACTTTGTGAGATTATGATGCAGATAAACTGCAAGTTTTAGTATTTTGAGTAGAAGTTTATGATAAGATTTTGTTTTGGGGGGTTTATAAGCAGATCTGGTTAGGTAGAGATATGTGGGGGTAGCAGAGTTGGTTAAGAGGGGTGTAGAGAAGTAATCATGTTTATTCAGTAGTGGAAGGGAAGATGTGTGAAATTTTGGGTACTGAAAACCAAGGCTAGACTGGTTTTCATACATTGTCAGGATATGCGGGACGACAACTAGGGCTAGTACTAGAAGAATCGTGAGGATATTGTGAAGAGACATTATGTAGATTAGAGTAATAAATAGTTTCTATGAATTTCTCAGTGTAGCAATCCTTGATGGATGATTACTAGAGATGGGTGGAGTAATGGGTGGAGTAATTAATGTTGGGCTTATAGAGATTATACAATTAAGTGGGGGAGTGGCTTTATGGCTATAAAGTTAAGGATACTGGGGGCGGGTGGGATATGGGGGCAGGGTGGGGCATGGAGCGAGCCCGAGCGCAGCGGGGATAAACCGTATCTCCAGGTACCATTATCCAGGGTTTTGCAGTAGGTAACTTGTGACTCCCCTAAGAGAAGCAAGACTTAAATAATAGTTCTATTAGCTTTTAAGTATGATGATAGATTAAATCAAACTGCTAGCTTCAAATTATAGTCCTACTTGCTTTTAACTGGGATATTGGGACACAAAGGGTCGTTTCCAGTGCTTTGGACACAAGTAGCGTGGCTAACAGAGAAACAATCTTAGGTTATGGTTATTAACCTTGTATTTTATTTAAAGCTGGTGGGGCGGGGATGTACTGCTTACAGATCCGATCGCTAGCTTTAGGTAGTTCTCAGAATGTAGTTAGCCTTTCAGAGGGAGCATTGGGGAGGTAGGACCTGCAATGGAGAGAAGATGAACTGGATTTAACCACTAATGTACAGTAGCTAGGTCTATACATGATTCATCCAGTTAATGTCTGCTGCACACAAAGACTCTTACCCTTTAATTATACATTAGTTCTAAATCCCAGCGCCTGAGCGTAGTACTATTAAACAAATTAGAATAGTGAAATTCAAGTAATACCCAGCATGCATTAGTGATTTGACCACTTCGATTTACAAAGTTGCATTCACAGTCTAACCCCAGTAATCTACACCAACATTCATTTAGTTCATAGCTAGATTATTATGCTAGATAATATTCAAATAATGCATAGCTAGGTTGTTAGGCTAGAAGACATTCATTTGTAGCATCGCAAGGGTAGTACAACATTCAATGCTAAATATATGCTAAAAAAGTCTGCTGTTATAACACATTATAGAGACAATTTAAGCCAAAGCAGTTGAGTTCAAGTAAATGCATTCAAATAATGCATTGCTAGATTGTTAGGCTAGAAAACATGCATTTGTAGCACACAAAGGTGATACAACTAGAATATATTCATGTATAGCATAGTCAGGTAGAGTATGCTAGCTAACAATCTAATGCTGAATATACACTAAACATGTCTGCTGCTATCACCAATTATATAGACAATTTAAGCCAAGGCAGTCATTTTCAAATACACATGCTTCACCATATTCTTAGTAACTGATATGCAGTGTGAGTTACATACCACGCTCGCAGATTGATCCACCTACTGGGCCCTGAAGCACTGGAAGTTTAAAAATGGCGCCTAGATCAGGGAAATATATAACCTCGGTTCTTAATCAGGTAGGGGGGAGGGACTCTATTAAGTCATAGGTTTAGACTTGCGGGAATAAACCGTATCTCAAGGTACCATTATCCAGGGTTTTGCAGTAGGTAACTTGTGACTCCCCTAAGAGAAGCAAGACTTAAATAATAGTTCTATTAGCTTTTAAGTATGATGATAGATTAAATCACACTGCTAGCTTCAAATTATAGTTTTACTCGCTTTTAACTGGGTTATTGGGACACAAAGGGTCATTTCCAGTGCTTTGGACACAGGTAGCGTGGTTAACAGAAAAATAATCTTAATTTATGGTTACATGCTAGTTCTGCATGGATTTCAGTGTGACAAAGTTATGTGTCTGCATAGCTCTCAACTGAAGGGCTATCCCCATAATGGCCAGAGGTGTGTCTGTTATGTTTGGCCTGTTCCCCAGACAGGTGTTGTCCTTGGCAAATCAGTGGTATACTCTGCTGATTGCTATCAGTAAATGGCAACATCCATTTGTGTTTCTGACTTCATATCCCTCAGAAAAGATATGTTGCAGCCAACCCTGTAAAACCAGCAACTTTCTTAGTGTATAACAGCAATATTTTAAATATGGCGCTGTGGTTGGGCCTCTGTCCTCCACTTATATGCCAGGCTTTGTCCAGATGTCATGCAGTAAGAGGATGATAGGTATGGTCTATCATTATTAAGTGCTGTCATTCCTGCTATCATCCCATTGGGGTCACTACATAATAAGGAGTACTTGAGTCCCAGACTTTGATATTTCCATCAATATATGTTAGCAGTAACAGTGTTAGCACAACTTTCTCAGCTTATCTACTCACGTAATTTGGATATGTCTCTATTGTCATGCCTTTGTCCCCCCAACTTTTCTGGCTTGTTCCAAATTAATTGCACTAAAGGGTTCTGAGCATACCTGCCCACTGCCAGGCTGTTTGCAGAATGTCCAGGCATTTGGCCCATACTTTGGTTCTTTTCCACAGTTTATTTATATTTGTCTGGGAAATCACTGTTATGATCCAACGATTTATGTCAGTGAATAATGGCATACATGTCAGTTTGCATCCTCATATCTTTCTGAAGGCTCTGCTGATATACACCCTGTTGTTGTACAACTGTTCAATCATGACAGCAATATTCTGATTATGTCCCTATATGTGGCACACTTCCCACTCTTTCTACAGCCTTTGAACATTAGTCCTGCACTAAGAGGTTGAGAGGTTATGGTTCTGAGGTATGGCTGCACTACATGCCATACAACTACATATATCTCCCTTCAGTCATATATATCTACGTTTCCATATATATGTTTCACCACACACACACACACACACACATATATATATATATATATATATATATATATATATATATATTTTTTTTTTTCCTTTAGATGTATCTATACTGACTGGCAGTTTTAAGCAGTTGTAAGTGGTTTTGTGTGATAGTAAGTGATGCCAACACACAGTTAAATGGGAAACTGCTTAATCTGTGTAGGCATCGCTTAGCATTATGCAAACTCGCTTACTGCAGCTTACTCCCGCTTACCCCCATGCTAATTTCTTTAAAAGAAAAAAAGGGATGATAGGAATGTGGCAAAAAAGGGGGGCCGCAGATGGGAAAACAATATGAAAAATAGCTAGGGATGTGTAGGATGGGTGTAGGGAAGGTCCATAGCTGTCCATTTCTGATACAGCAACAACTGTGCATTTGTACAGAATTTGGAGATGAATTTGGGCACTCAAACCCCTGAGAGAGGAGTGGAGACAACAGTAATGTGTTGTTAAGCCAGTTAGACAAGATTGCATGTGTCCAGTGGACAGCTATGTATGGGGCAACATCTTTTTGTGGGAACAGATTGCCCTTTTTTTTTTTTTTTTTTTTTTTTTTAATAAGGTGAGAGTGGGATGTTGGGGAAGGATAGTATGTATATTTGGGGAGGTAGCTTGGGTAGGAAGACAGACAAGACAGCAGACACAGGTGGTATATGACACATGTGGGGATAAACACCTTGGATGGGGAGGGTGGTTGATAATCAGATGCCCACGAGCCCCCAAATGGATACAGTGGGACTGAGGTCCCCACCCATGGGCTGTCACCACTGCACCTTCATGGCCCCAAAGGTGGCTGTGCTGATGGCTGAGCAGGAGGGGCAGGCTGATCCTCAAGATGCACCACACAGCCCTCAAGCTGATGTAGCAGATCCCAAACTCCTTTCAAAGCTGGCTACACACCAATCCATGGACCTGACTTCGGGTGACATTGTCCTGTCCTGGGGGGATGGGCCCCCATCCCCTGAGGTGGTTCCACCCGAAGGTGGTGCAGGACCAGCAGACGAGGAGGCCCCAGGTTGGGTCCCAGACATGCTGGGGCCTGGAGCCACAGCCATTTGAAGCAGAACAGGCAGATCCACTGGGATCGGCCTTCCCAGACATGTTATAATGTTGCAGTTTTATAAAATATGATGGTTAGTCATGAAAAACACATTCTGGGATTAGTTATAACAGCATGCATACATATTCCTATTAACCCAAAACAGCAGATTTGGAGCAGTTGGATAGCATACAGAACACATGCATGTATGGAACCACAGTTGACATTAGAACAGCATGCTGGTTACATTGATAGCAACAGGCCACCAATGATAGTATTTGAACAGCGAACATTAATAGTGAAAAGTTTACATATTTGTAGAACAATAGGGCACATGTCCCAACAGTAGGTTTGGTGAAAAGCATACCCATTGTTTTATGTATTTAGATTATTGGTGCAGATAGGGTGGGGGAGAGAGAGAGATGTCAATTAACAACTGTATAGACTTCACATGCTCACAACTTTAATGATCACTGCTATAATCATTACTGTCCGGGTATTACCTCACTTTGCATCAACCTATGGCCTTGGGTTAGGCAGTGGTATGTTTGTTCACAGTGTATAAGTACGGCCTTCTTACAGCTAATTTATACATTTTCTTAGACCTGTGGAGGAAATTGCTGTTAACACTACCTGTTTCTACCCATATTCACATTGTCATGGTTACATATGTGCACTCATACTGTGTGTGTGTGTGTGCTACTGCCTTGATTTCTGTCAGTCACCCTGAGTGTGGGAGGCATTGACCACTAGCTGTGACAGCTTGACACTTGAGGGACATTGCTTGGAGGAGACTATTTGGTGTATGTACTTATCTTGCTGTCATTTGCAGCCTTGTAGTTGGACAGTGGGTGTTGCGCATAGTGTACAAGTACAGCCTTCTTACAGCTAAGCTAAGACCTGTGGAGGAAATTTCTGTTAACACTACCTGACTGTTTCTACACATATTCCTGGGTGAAAATATGCATACAGCTTACTACCACTCCTGGGATTCAAACCGTGACTGTGCATAAAACAGAATGAAGTTTCTGTTTCATCAGAATGAGATATTGAGAAACTGCTATCCCTTGCTTGACTGTTTTCTGCCTAATCCTCTCTTGGTTGTATAATCTGATATTGTAATTCTGACATTCATGCATGGCACATAGTTCTTATACTGTGTATTCATTCATATTTTGACATAGCACAGTCTGGAAAACACTGGTTAACACAACATTACTATTCAGGTATCAGATCTTGGTGCATGGAAGATTTCATATAGTTATCTCCTGTTTGACAACTCCACAATCTTTGTCAGATGAGCCTTGATCATTTAATGCTTTCAGAGCTATAGCTGCTGTGCAGAAACTGTACACATTTCAATTCATAACAACACATACCAAAGTAAACACAACCAGTCTGGGGTTTTGACTTTTATTGACAGGTATTGACACTTTTATTGATATATACCCTGTGCGTCACTATTACTCTGCTAATTACACATTTATTCAGTACAAACCATACCCATTTTAAATTTCTATTTATTTGCCCTGAATAATACAAGCTAGATTTGTACTCACTAGCCTCGTGATGCAGCCTTAGCAGCCTGCTGGCATGGGCATCCAAGTTCATGGCCCTCTCATCTGCAGCTGTACAGGAGATAGAGAAACATTTATGCATACCTATCCATCACATACACAGGTTGGACTTTGGGAAACACTTATTGATACTGATACTTACACACATCTGGGACATTCCCCACCCGGGCATATTGGATCCACTGGTCCAAGAGCTCCCTATTCCTATGCTTTAGGTCAGCAAAATGATGGTGCCGGACCTGCTCACCAGTCCGAGGGATGCCAGTGGCACTTGTGAGATTGTGTACAAGCTGGTCCCAGACCTCCGCTTTGTATTTGGAGCCCTGGTACTGGTCCTGCAGCAGTCTCCCTTCATGGTTTTCAACACGCAGTCCAACCATGACACTGGACTCCTGAATGCCCCAGCGCAACACTTGAAAGAGCACACCTTCACCAACACCAGCCATAGTGCCTGCAGTTGGGAGCTACAACTGGTTATGAGCTGTATTCCTGCCTGCTAGGTTTAAATAGGGCTGATTTCCCATCCTTTGCCATGATTGGACAGTTTTGAATATGCTGAGCTAAGCTAAGTGACAGGCAAAGCCGCTTAGCAAAGATAACATTTGCTTAAAAGGGTAGATGCTAAGCAGTGCTTACCTGTGTGTAAATCCACTTAGCTACGGTAATTATTGCTAAGCATACAAATTTAAGCAATGCTTACTCCAGCTAAGCACAATTTAGTGTTGTTCAGCTTTCATTTTATGGACTATCATGATTATCATTTATTATTATTTTATGTGCTTTCATTACATTACATTCTTTTGTGGCTATACTGTATGGGACACTTGTGTTTACATGGGGGTTTCACATCTGTACTACACTGACACTTCACATTTGGACCTGCTACACTACCCTGGTTAACAAATATATATTATTCACTATCTATTTCTAGTTAAATATGCATTTAGTGCTGTTAAACAAAAAGGAATGGCTTGCATTGGGGCTCAAACCATGAATGACTGCATGCTAAGCAACAGCTCTAACCACTATGTTATTTCACTTTGACTATTTTGGCTATATAGTTCTATTTAGCTCCTTCTAATGTTTAACCTATGCTATGCATAGCTGTGCGACTCACACACCCGCTCAGCTATGCTTAAACTTCATTAGAGATGGGAAAAAAAACATGTAACATTACTCTTATAGACTTAAAAACTGCTAGTATAAATCAATTTGTGTTAGCAAACACTTTTTGAAGGATATAAGTTATGCAGCTCAAATGTGTATATCACTATTTAGTGACTTCAATCCTTAGATCATCACAATGATTTGCCAGATGAGAGCATATTTTATGAGGGAAAGACCAAACATATATGAGGGTAAACTCTGGACATTCTGCATAAATCTGGACAGTTGAGAGCTATATTCTGGGGGGGGCTCTGCCTCTGTATTTTGTTCACGGACACTGTTAGTTGCTTTAGAATTGCCATACAGCAATTCTACAGTGCGGGGGGCTTGTGTACTGTGCTAGCAATGCTTAGACATGCCCCCTGCACTCATACAGGGATCGTGTCCATGTAGAGAATACAGCAGAGCGCCTTCATTAATATGCAAGGCGCGCTGCTGTTCTACACAGCCACGATCCGCTCCATGCAGGAATAGCACTATTCCTGCACTAAGTTTAATGAATCAGGGGATTGTATTGGTTTATCACTTTCCCACTATGACATATTATATTCTTTCTTCTTGTATAGGTCAGTTAATTGGGGGGTATTTCTAGACCATT
This sequence comes from Protopterus annectens, assembly GCF_019279795.1. NCBI lineage: Eukaryota > Metazoa > Chordata > Ceratodontiformes > Protopteridae > Protopterus > Protopterus annectens. The sequence continues at coordinate 984,803,235 of NC_056735.1, read as the reverse complement.
GTACAGTACCAGTTCCATAATGCATGTTCTCTGCATTATTATCTGATGATTCCTCACCTTCAGCAAACAAGTCTTCCATTTGCTGTAACATAGCAGTCTTATGCTCTCAAAAAAGTTCTTAACTAACTGAATAAACTGACTGAATAATTGTCCTAAGGGCTGCCTTGTCGCTCTGGTTTGTCAAATATGTAGCACTGTAGTTACCAAACCAGTCTTATTAAACTTTTAACTTCTACTTCATTCACAAAAGGCACATCATAACACCATGCTCCTTCATTGCAGATCCCCTGCATTCTCTCAAAGGAAACTAATAGGTGCCCTCCTCCTACCAAAGACAGACAATTGAATTAGACTGCATAGCCAGGAAACTAGACGTGTTAAAAAGAAACTTTGTATGTAATATTTAAACCCATATGGAGTTTCACCTTTCAGAGATCTGAAAGGAATCACAGTTAAATAGAACAAAGTACAAAAGCTTAATAACGAGACATATGAATTAAGAAAAAAATCTATATAAGACCAATATTTCTGTAATGGGGAATAAAAACAGAAGTGATAATTAATGGAATGAAGGTCACAGATAAGATCTAATAGATTAAAGGATTCCATCATTTCAAGGATAAGTCCAGATGTATTTGCATTCATATATTTCCTTTACAATGTTTTTCTTCAGGCTAAATTTTGACAGAGTTCCAATCTTCAGCAATAGTTAGATAATGATTATTGAAGATGTACAGGGTAGAAAAGATAATACCATGAAATTCAATTTGTCCTAAAGAAGGTACATACAGATGCAACAAAAGTATGAGTCTCTTTAGTGAGGGAATATTAAAGGTCAAATAACAGTAGTGACTAAAACAGACAAAAGTTGGTGACTAAACCAGTATGTTAGCTGACTGACAGGAATAACAATGTGAATTTAATTTATTATATGTCAGTTTGATATATGAAGAAAGATGTCATTGTTAGACCATCTGAAAGACAAGACACATCAGTATGTCATCCAGACTTAGTCGACAAGGAACATGGGTATATTTAAAAGGAATTGCAGTTATCCACAGTAATGCAAAAATTGAAATCTTCAGTTTAAAAAGGATGCGCCATTTTAAGACTGCTTCGTGTTTCCATTATTCCACCTTCCCAGTTTGTACTGCTTTTGATCAGTCATTAGGTCTTTTGTTGATGAGGGACTCTGCAAATAATATAATGAAAATACTATGCAAAGTAGAATTTGTAAAAGTCCCAAGTCATTTTCTGTTTTAGTGACTGACAAAACGTTGTACTCAGCACTGCCTCGTTTTTATATCTTAATGCCAAATGTTTGTTTTTGATTTCATCAGCTTGATGGACGTTTTGCCCTAAATGACTTCAGAAGATATATTTGAATTTAATTGTACATGCACACATATGTCTACACAAATGGTAGTTTTCGTTCCTTGAAGGAAATTTATTTGAGAAAAGGTTATTTAAATTAAAGTCTACTGAAGTGGACATCACTTATTTTAAACAATGTATACAACTCAATGTGGTACCACAAGGTTTATGTTTGTTTAAATTTCCTTTTGGTATAATATACAATGAAAGTATTGTGGATGATTTTACAATGTTATTTGATGACATGGGTGTGAATTTAATAAAAAAAACATTGTCATTTTATGAAAAACAGAGGATAGACATAAAAGAAGTTGATTTGTTGGATATTAAAATAAGGGAATTTTTATTATTTTCACAATACAATGAATTGTATTTTAAAATTTAAGATAAGGTAGAAAGAAGAAGTAATATTTTTTTTTTATAAAAAACAAAGGAAGTTAGAAAAAGATATGAAACAATATAGGAATAAGCAAGTATATCCCACAGAAAAACTTTTTATGAGCAGTAATGAGATGTATAGTAATGGTAAGGTGGCTAGCTACAGTGAAGTAGTGAGAAATAATGGGGACAACTTGGATGGAATGGAATCACAGCAAGATTTTCAAGGGGTGAGGTGCTCAGAAAGACTGGCACACAGATACACAGATAAGGGAGAATACAACAGGTCCTATTACCCCCAACCCCAGAGAAAAAACAAATATCGGGGGGAACAATTAATAGGTTCAGAGGAACTGCATGAGACTGTATGTAGAAGAGAAGTGTTTACTATCTACAGTTAGTGAAGAGTATTTTAGCCTTTTGTCAAAAGGGGTGAAATTTGTCCCAGAAAGGAAAGGTAATTTATTGGATAGCATTTTTGCGTTGAAACTGTGTTAGGAAACTCAACCTTGATATTCTTTTTACTGAGCAAGATGATGTTTCGACATCAACACCCATGGAAAATTTATTAAGAACAAATAGTGTTAGTAGTGTAATGTGTGAGAAGAAGAGCATATATAATCCTTCACAACACCTATTGTTGGATACATTTGAAAAACTGGTACTGGAAGATATACATGATATACATGCGAATAAAAGGGATATTCCTTGTAATCTTGCTAAACAAGAACATGATTTATTATTAGATTTAAGGAAAGATAAATCTCTTAGCATAATGACCCCAGATAAGTGTGGGGGCTATAGTCTTATATAGATCAATGGACTACTCTAATGTAATGCAAAATCTTTTATTTGATGCATCCACTAAGTGTGTCCAAAAATCAGATAAATATATCATATACACGCATAGATTCATATTTGGAGGAATATTTAATGCATAAGAGAATAGACCCTGAGCTATATAATTTTTTATATAAAAAAGATCCAGTTATTCCCATTTTTTTCTGGATTCCCAACATCTATAAAATGTATTAATGCCACCATTTAGACCTATAGTAGCAGCCAATGGTTCAAAAACCCACCCACTGGCAGTATTTGTGGATACTTCAGTGCAATATATTATGGGTAAAGTACACAACATCTCGTGAAGGATTCATGGGAGTTCTTGGGGATTTTGAAACAAGAATTATGGAATAAGGATTTAATTTTTTTAACAATTGATGTAAAAGACCTCTTCACTGTTATACCTAAAGAGGAGGGTAGTACTTTATTTGAGGAAACATTGTTTGGTTTTTCAGATCTTACACATGGACATGTTACTCTGATAAGTGAGCTTTTGAATTTAATACTTGAAAATAATTTCCTTTATTTGAAGGAGAATATTTACAACAAATCAGGGGTGTAGCTATGGGGATGGTGTGTGCCCCCATATATATGCAAACCTGGTTCTCCTGGGATGGGAGACCAAGTATGTAATAGATGTCCCTTTCTGGCATAGGATAAAAAGTTATGCAAGATTTTGGATGATATTTTTATCCTGTGGGATGGGCCAAAGGAAGAAATAGAGAAGTTTATGGCATATATGAACCAAACCACAGATTTCCTTGAATTTACTTATAATTATAATAGAAAAGGAATTCTTTGGATACATATATTTCTCATAACAAAAGTGGATTTAAATCAGTGATTTATAGGAAGGATACTTTCTGTAATGGATATTTGCACTTTCAAAGTAATCATCCTTTAGCACAAAAAAGAAGTATCATTAAAGGGCAAGCTGTCAGAATAGCTTGTATGACTTCACACCTGGAAGATGTGAAAGCAGAGTTTGATAAAACATCATACATGTTCCAGGAAAGAGGGTACCCCCAGGCCCTAATAAAAGAAGTTTTGGATGAGGTCTATGCAAAGTGGGGTGTTGTATATAAACCATTATTGGGTGAAGGATTGGTCACTAGTAAGACTATGAGCTCTGGTCTTAAAAAGGAGGTTACATATGAAAAGGCTTGTGTGCTACAATAGTCATCTTTCAGATGAAATTAAGGGAGCATTTAGAGCTAATTAGAATATCTTTAGGATAAACCATGACATTATAAACAGGGTGAGTCATACACCAACATTTGTAAATAGTACAGGACCTCATTTTAAACAGTTATTTGAGAATAAGGAAGATCATATAGATACGACATCTATAGGTACACACCCTTGTGGAATGTATAGTCAATGCCCATATATTAATAAAGAAAAAATAATTTGAATAATAAACTGCGTAGTCAGGTGCAATTTCAGAAAGGGAATTGTTTGACAAGTAGAATAGTATATTTGGCAATATGTTTATCATGCCAGCATTTTTATGTTGGCAAAACAGAACGTCATTTGAAGAACAGGATATATGAGCTTCTAAATGATATCAAAAATAAAAAAAGTTTATAATGCTCTATATAGACATGTTCAAGTTTGCCAAAATTTTGATAAATTCATGTTTGGTATTCTAGAAATAGTTAAAATACAACTAAGAGGGGGTGACTGGAAAAATAGGCTGAGAAAGAAGGAAACTGAATGGCAGTATAAGTTGGCTGCTATGTTTCCACCAGGCTTAAATTATTTTATATCCATTGCACCCTTACTACATGAAAGGACTAGTCAAATATAATGTATTTTATATCAGAGCATATTTAGTGGGATATACATTTATGTTGGTAATATTATGATGTATACATCATCATCATCATTCTCTTTCAGCTTTTCCCGTTAGGGGTCACCACAGCGGATCATCTCTTTCCATTTCTTCCTATCCTCTGCATCTTGCTCTGTCACACCAATCGCCTGCATGTCCTCTCTCACCACGTCCATAAACCTTATCTTAGGCCTTCCTCTATTCCTCTTACCTGGCAGCTCCATCCTTAGCATCTTTTTCCCAATATACCCATCATCCCTCCTCAGCACATGTCCAAACCAACGCAATCTCGTCTCTCTTGCTTTGTCTCCAAACTGTCCAACATGAGCTGACCCTCTAATATACTGATTCCTAATCCTATCTATCCTAGTCACACCGATTGCAAATCTTAACATCTTTAACTCTGCCACATCCAGCTCTGACTCCTGCCTTTTTGTCAATGCCACTGTCTCCAACCCATATAACATAGCTGGTCTCACTACACTCTTGTAGACCTTCCGTTTCACTCTTACTGATACCTGTCTGTCACAAATCACTCCTGACACTCTTCTCCACCTATTCCACCCTGCCTGTACTCTCTTCTTCACCTCTCTTCCACATTCACCATTACTCTGAACTGTTGATCCCAAGTACTTAAACTCGTCCACCTTTACCAACTCTACTCCCTGCATCCTCACCATTCCTCTACCCTCCCTCTCATTTACACACATATATTCTGTCTTAGCCCTGCTGACCCTCATTCCTCTGCTCTCTAGAGCATATCTCCACCTCTCCAGAGTCTCCTCAACCTGATTCCTACTCTCACTACAGATCACAATGTCATCTGCAAACATCATAGTCCACGGGGCCTCCTGTCTGATCTCATCTGTCAACCTGTCCATCACCACTGCAAATAAGAAAGGACTCAGAGCTGATCCTTGATGTAATCCCACCTCCACCTTAAACGGATCTGTCACTCCCACTGCAGTCCTCACCACTGTCACACTACCCTCGTACATATCCTGTACCACTCTTACACTTCTCTGCCACTCCCGACTTCCTCATACAATACCACAACTCTTCTCTAGGCACCCTGTCATATGCTTTCTCCAAGTCTACAAAGACACAATGCAACTCCTTCTGACCTTCTCTATATTTCTCCAACAACACTCTCAGAGCAAACATTGCATCTGTAGTGCTCTTTCCTGGCATGAAACCATACTGCTGATCACTAATCATCACCTCCCTTCTTAACCTTGCTTCCACTACTCTTTCCCATAACTTCAAGCTGTGACTAATCAGTTTTATCCCTCTGTAGTTACTGCAGCTCTGCACATCACCCTTATTCTTAAAGATAGGTACCAAAACACTTTTTCTCCACTCCTCAGGCATCCTCTGACTTTCCAAAATTTCATTAAACAATCTAGTTAGAAATTCCACTGCCATTTCTCCTAAGCACCTCCATGCTTCCATTGGTATGCCATCTGGGCCAACAGCCTTTCCATTCTTCATCCTCTTCATAGCTGCCCTTACTTCCTCCTTGCTAATCTGTTTCACTTCCTGATTCACTATCCCCACATCATCCAACCTTCTCTCTCTCTCATTCTCTTCATTCATCAGCCTCTCAAAATACTCTTTCCATCTACTCAACACACTCTCCTCTCTTGTGAGTACCTTTCCCTCACTATCCTTTATCACCCTTACATGCTGCACATCTTTCCCAGCTCTGTCCCTCTGTCTAGCTAATCGGTACAGGTCCTTTTCTCCCTCTTTAGTGTCCAATCTCTCGTACAACTCTCCATATGCCCTATCCTTAGCTTTTGCCACCTCTCTCTTTGCCATGCGCCTCATCTCCTTATACTCATGTCTACTTTCTTCATCTCTTTGACAATCCCACTTCTTCTTCGCCAGCCTCTTCCTCTGTATACTCTCCTGTACTTCCTCATTCCACCACCAGGTCTCCTTGTCCTCCTTCCTCTGTCCAGATGTCACACCAAGCACCTTTCTAGCAGTCACCCTTACTAGTTCTGCTGTAGTTACCCAGCTATTCGGTAACTCTCCACTGCCTCCCAGTGCCTGTCTTAACTCTTCCCTAAACTCCACTTCACAATCACCCTTTTTTAACTTCCACCATTTAATCCTTGGCACAGCTTTCACACTCCTCCTCCTCTTCTTGATCACCAACGTCATTCTACATATCACCATTCTATGCTGCTTAACTACACTTTCCCCTGCCACCACTTTACAGTCTCCAATCGTATACATATTATATGATAACATTTTTTAGTAAAAGAAAGGTAATAACTTTAGGAAGAAATGTGATTTTTGTAATGGTGATTTTAAATATTGATTACAGTAGTCATGTGACCTGAATTTTTAACTGACAAGGTTATTTAAACGCTTTTGGCTTTTGTATGAATGTATTCTGATGAAGTCTCACTTGATATGAGATGAAAGTATTAAATACTGTGTGTAATTATTAAATATTTAATTCACAGCTGGTGGTGGGCTGTTTTGGAACCAACTACCTTTTATTATTTTTACAAGTTTAACAGTGTTGTGAATTTTATAGTTTAAGGTTCTTAAATGTGTTAGGCTTATATTTTAATAATTAAACTTAGCTTATTTTTGTGAGATATATATATTTTATTTATTATATCACTGAAATGTTTTATTCCATTTGCATATTTATGACATGCACACTAACTGAAATGACATGCTTACTTTAATGGGCATGTTTTTATGAGAAACTGACTGTTCAATTGTTTTTGCATAGTTTACAGTTTAAAGCCTGTTTTATGTAAAATTATTTCACAAGTCATAGCTTTATTGTTTTAGCACATCTATGTAGGACAAGATAATTAATCACTTAATTTTATAGACTGCTGTGATTGTTCTCTGTGTGTGTGTGTGATGTCACAGCATTCATAAGAAATACTACAGCAAAGGAAGACACAACTGCAAGACTGATTTTGTTGCTTACCTTGAACAAAACGATAGACATCCTGCTTTCTATGTGTGGAAAACCATTAACCCCCTTCAAGTAATAATTACACAGCATGTCAGACATCTTAAACAAGGACCTCTCCAAACCACTCACACAGCATGCTATCAGCTGCAGAGGTCACAACAAATTCACTTTTCCTTTGACTGATCGAGTTAACAATGGCCATGTTGAAGGCAAAACAGAAGCAAAAGTAGAGAAAAGTAACAGGAATAGATTATTAAACTTAAAGCATGCAATACATCAGGACTCAACACAATCTGCTCAATTTGCAGCATACTGTGTCCAAAAATTGTATACAAGGGCTTCTACTAATACAAGTAAGCAATTTTAGATTCTGTACATGCTTTGCCTTTGTGTATTATTCATTTTCATTCCTATATTTTGTTTCTCACATTTTCACTTTTATCAAGACTTTAATTATTTGGTATCTCTTAGAAATGTATTTGAACTGTGTGTACAATACAGTAAAACTAAAAAGGAAACCAGCAGGTATCCACCTAGGTGGGTTATCATTCTGACTTCTATTTCTTTTTTTAACTCTTGTCAATCCTCTTTATCACCTTGGTCGAAAATGGTGGACCCCACCACTACTCTTAAGAGTTATAGTTTCCCCATACACAAGTACCCACATGCAAATGTATTAGCTAAAGCCTTGGTGACTAATGTCTGCTTAAAAGTACAAACACCCAAGGCCATATTCACAAACACATACACATCTTTAAACCTAAACATATGAGCACATTCCTACGACAGTCCATACTCAACACCTCTTTCTATCTAACCTGCTCAAATTAATAATTTTGACGCTCTAATTTTTAACATTAGTTCTCCCTTTCTATATTATTTCCTCTTAAATAATTCCACACTGATGTCAGTTAATACAAAATGTTTATTTTTCCCTCGGATCTAATATTACTATTTTAGAATTCTGTCTAATAATGTGGCATTCAACTATAGCCTCACACATCTGTGAACTGAATTTGGTAAATCAAATTAGATCCTCTAATCCTTGTAAAATGGAAAAACTTATACCAACACAAAATCAGTGAGGGAAGTAAGCACACCCCACTCACACTGCTCCAAAAAAGCAAGCACATCACACATAAAAGAAACGTCTTTTAAATGAAAGGAATGTTGTTTCTATTTAAATAACAGATTGGAGTTTTTTTTTTAAACTGCTGCATGGTCTGCTGCTATTCATGTAAAATACAATATGTTAAAAATATATATGTGTCATGAGCAATAACAAAAGGTAAAAAACTATATAAAAATGCCATGACTAATATTTATTTATTTATTTTACGTTTGTTAACAGGGATAGTCCACTGGAGACATGTCCATGTTCAGTGGAGGCCCAGGAAGAAAAGCTCCAAAGACATCAATAATAAGTAATATAAAAGTATACAAAGAAAAATACAATTAAAATACAGAGTGCTTTAATTAATTAAATATTTACATACATAGGAGACACTATTAGTAAGACAGAGAAAGAATAAAGTAATAGAGTTACTCATGTAAACGAGATAATAAAAACATCAAGATCATTGCTGTAGAGATGTGTAAAACAGCTTCATAAAGAGTCAAACCTGTAACATCAATCTATTTATATTATATCGTATGTAATTTATGCAGTCATTAAACATATTCCTTACGATTCATCACGAGGTGCATTAATAGAAAGGTGGAGGAGAGTCGGGCTTAAAGGAGGGTCTAGCCTGGTGTAGGGCAAGAGCATATCCAGTTATTAGTGAGATGTAGTTTGTGTTTTTTTAAACTGTGTAAATGTCATGATGGTAATTATGTTACAGGGTAGATTTTGGATACATAATTAGAAAAGAAGGTGTTGCCTGCAGTATTATTGGACTTGGTTACAATGAGAATAAGCTTGTTACTAGAGTGTAGAGTTCTGTTATTGGTGTGCAGGTGAAGTAGGTTTTGCAATGCAGGTTTTTTTCTGGTTGATATAGAATTTTATGGTTCAGAGAGAGTTGGTTATACTGTAGGAGTTGAGGAAGTTCCAACCAGTTGAGCTGCCTCAAGGATGAGCAGTGGTGAGATCTAAATGGGAGTCAGAGGCAAATCTGGCAATTTTGTTGTAGCAAGAGTCAAACTTAGCTAAGTGTGCTTTTTTAAGATTGGTGAGAATAGGTGAAGCATAGAGGAGGGTAGAAATAAGGTGAGTGTGGGCTATAGTAACTTTTGTTTGTTGAGTAAGGAGTTGTCTATTTCTGTAGAGTGTACCTAGTTTTTTGTGGACTTTCTTGATGGTCTGGGAAATGTGAATATCAAATCTTAGATTGTTATCAATTTCTATGCTCGGGAGTTTTGTATGATCTGTGGGAGAGATAGTAGTTTTGTTACTGGACACAATATTAAAGGTAGAAGTTGATATGGTGGAACTAGTGAGTTTAAAGAGTAGTAGCTTGGTGTTGGCAGAGTTTAGAATGAGTTGGATATTGGATAGCCATGTTTCAATAGAGAGGAAAGATTCCTGAGTTAATGTGTAAAGTTCTTGTAGTGAGAAAGCTGCACAAATTAACATAGAATCAGCTGCATATTGGATGCCAGATGCATTGGGAGTGGCGGAATGGAGCTTACTGATATAGAGGGTGAAAAGCAGAGGGCCTAAAATACAACCCTGTGGGACACCCAGAAAAACTGGAAGAGGGGGGGAGAGTTCTTGTTTTCACCGCACTGCTTGCTGACGGCCAGCTAAATAGCTTAGGAACCAGGCTATGGAGGGAAGTGATAGTTCTAGTTCAGATAGTTCTTTGATAAGAATGTCATGTCTAACCATATCAAAGGCATTTGATAGGTCAAGAAAAGTGGCAGAAACAAACTTACCATTATTATTATGAGAGCTTACTGTACTGGAGAAGGACAATAGGCAGTGGTGGAACTATGGAAGGGTCAAAAGCCACGCTGGGTGTTGGGCAAGAGCTTGTGTGTGCAAGTAATCAATCATTTGAAAGTGTATACACTTTTCAATGATTTTTGATAAAGGGGATACAATCACTATAGGTCAGTAATTTGTAAGCTCTGTGGAGTTGCCTCCTTTATATAGGTGGATTATGTGTGATATTTTCCAAATTTCTGGGACAGTGGCTTCTGAAAGGGATCTGTTAATTAGAATGGCTATAGGGTAGGCCACTGCATCTGCTTTTAGGTATTCTCCTGGTAATTTATCAGCAGCCAGAGTAGTGGGCTTAAGTTTTTTGAGGTAATTTTTTATCCTATCTGTAGGGACTGGCTGGAATTGGAAGGGAATATTTGTTATATGAATAGAGATGGGTTCAGTGGATGGGTGTGTGTGTTGATTTTTCTGTTGGTTGGCTGGGGACAGTATTGTTTCAGTAAAGAATTTATTAAATTGAGTGGGAATGCTATCTGAGTTATTTATTAAGGTGGGAGGGAGAGTACTTGTTTTGCCTGGTAGTAGTAATTTATTAATGGCTGCCCAAAATTTTTGAGGGTGATTTTTGGTGCTTGATTTGAATGTTGGAGTAGTAATTAGTTTTGCCAAGTTTGACTAGTTTTTTAGCTTTATTCCTAAGCTCCTGATATTTTTGTTTTGGCAGCTGGTGACTTGACAGTGTTCCAGTGATCTCATGCTTTATCTCTAGCTTTGAGGAGAGATTTGGTTTCTTTGATAAGCTATGGAGTGGAATTAGATCTGGTTCTTATAGTTCAGGGAGGGGCGTGAAATTCTAATACTTTTCAAAAGGTGGTGTTAAAGTAAGTAACCAGTTCATTTAATTCCAGGTATGTCAAGGGTGCCCAATTACACTGTTTTAGTTATGTGGTAAAACTGGTGGGGTTAAAGTTCTTTTTGCTCCTAGTGAAATGGTAGACTGTGCCTTTGGGATTGTGGTTGTGTTGTTGTAGAAGGAAAGTTGGGAGATGGTCACTTAGATCATCAGGGAGGCAACCTGCAAGAGAGGGGTGGCTTGGTTTATTAGTTAGAATCCAGTCAAGGATTGATTCCCTGTTGGTTATTTTGTCAATTCTTGTTGGTGTTTGGATGGCTTGGGTAAAGCCATGGAGATTAAAATGATTTGTTGGGGTGGAGGAGTTACAGGATAGCCAATCTATATTAAAATCACCCAGAATGATGGTTTCATTTTGGAGAGATAAACAAGACCAATGGAGCAGGTTCTCTGGGGTGGGTATATTATTGACAGGGGGGTATATAGCATCCAATTATGTTTATTAGCTTTTTGGAGTTGAGTTTCAGTTGGGTGAACAATATTTCTGCATTGTCAACAGAGGGATATTGTGTACTTAAATGTTTGAACTGTGAGGTGGTGCTTAAATAATATAGCAATACCACCACCTTTTTTGTCCTTTCTATCCTTCCTTAGTATATTGTATCCTGGGGGAATCATTTCATTGTTGTGGATATGTGGCTTTTGCCAGGTCTCAGTTATAACCACTATATCGGGCAAGTATAGAGAAAGGCGGGCATACAGGTCATGGATTTTATTGGAGATATTTCAACTGTTTATATTTAGAAACAGTAGGTCAGTTGTTTTCCTAGGAAGTTGATTTATGCTACTTGAGTGATGGGGAATTTGAGGGAGGGGTGGGTTTGAAGGAGTTGTTGGTCCAGGGTTGGGATGAATATCTCCACAGCAAGATAACTTAGAGACAATGTAGTAAATGGTCTGCAAGAGTTTTGTGATTTGTCTATTGAATTTTAGGGAAGGTTGATGATAGTTGGGGTGAGGTAGTACTTTAAATTATGAGTAGCCAGTTGGTGATAGAGTAACGATAGAGGAAGAGAAGTAAGATTGAATGTTATTATGGTGAAAGGCAGCAGTAGCTACATAATGTGAGGTTACATGTAGGTGAGTATGGTAGGAGTTGAGAAGAAAATTGTTGATAGTATTATTAGAGAAGTAATATGCACTAGTAACATGTTAATAAGATTTGTATGAATTGTAGTCTTTGTGAAGGGTAGGGTTTGGGAGTGGTGATTGGTGGATTAATGATAGGGGAGTAGCAGAGTGGATTTAACTGTGGGAGTGGTTAAGGGGAGAGTTGGAAGATATGGGTGGGTGTATGTGATTGGGTAAAGAGGTGATTGGTATGGTTAGGTGTACAGATAAATGTACATGTAGTGGGGATGGGTGGTAATTGGGAGTAGGGGAGGGGAGTGAAGTGAGCCTGAGCGTAGCAAAAGCAAGTGGAGTGGGGCCACACCAGCTGGTTAGACGAGCAAAGAGAGGAATGCACACAAAAAACAATCAGTGGAGAAGGTAGGTACTGGGTACTAGGAGAGGTGAGCAGAGAAGTGTTAGGTTTCTTAGAAGATATGGACAGGGAAGGTAGGGAGTGCTTAGGGGTGGTGGTTACTTTTAGTAGATTAAGAGTTTTTATAGAAAAGCCAGGAAATATATTATGAGAAAGAGAGGTGTAAGGCAGGTTCTGTAGGTTACTAACTCCAGCGTGAATAGCAGGTAAACAGTACAAGATTTCTTTACAGTCTCTTACATATAGTTAAAGTCCGTGAGACTTGTGGTAATCCTTTTGGTAGTTGCTGCTATTTATGAGCGAGCTAGTGGGAAACCTCATAGTGAGCTGCTGAGCTGGGAATCTGCAGGATGTTGTCCAAGGACCCTGAGTGTCATGGCCAGGTAATGACCTGTGAAGGAAAGATAAGGGTTAAGTGGATATTTCTGGAGAGACAGTACATGTGGGGTACGGGGGGGGAGCAGGTAGCGAGAGTGGTGAGCACAGGAGATATAGTCAATAGAATAATATCCTTACAAGAAGCAGTTAAGGTTATAATAAACATGTACAGTATTTAAGACTGAATATAACAGATAGCTATTAACCTTTGCTTAATTCCATCCTGTCTGGTATATAAAGAAATTCCTTAAGATTCCAATAGCAGGATAAGTTATTTCTTACACTTATTTCATTGAATTGCACTTCTGTAATGCATATAATTGTGCTATACAGTTAATCTACTTCATTTTGCACTGTTATAAAGCTTTTTTTACTGTTTCACTGCATTTATGTACTGTTTTGTACTGGTTCATTACTTTAGTTGTATGTTTACTGAATTACTTAACTATAAACTGCTTTTCATACTGAGAGTTGTATTTTCTGTTTGTGAGGGCTCTATCAGTGCTTTTCTGTGGATTTTTGATTTGTTGAGGTTTCTGTGTTCTAGTCAGGTATCATATAACTGATTTGTTTGCAATTAAAAGCATTCTATAGAGTCTCCTTGCTCCTTTATCTGTTTAAAACTTTCATTTAGTGGCTACAGCTAGTAGCTGTAATAGTTTCCCACCCACCCCCTATTGTTGTCCTGTTCTTATACTTGGTGACTTTGCAATTGCCCGCCCATACTGTATATTTGATCTGGGACACTCCTCCCAGTCTAGTGTCATTAGTTCATTCTACCTAACAGAGAGAGAACATTTGTGAAGGCCAACCCACTTAGATTCTTAACCTTGAATTAACTTCTGTTCCAGCTTTCTCCTTTTCCACTTTACTAAAAAAAAAAAAAAAATTCTAAGCTTGTTTCCCCCCTTTCCTGTAACAAGTCTAGTCCAGATACAGATTTGCTGTGTCCAAGACTGTAAGCTTCTGAGCCCCTGCAAGCCTTTCTGTGTTGGAGGGAAGCCTTTTAGCTTATCAGTGGGAGTGATAAGCACTATGTGGCTTATCTACCACAAGAGGAGTGGTTCCTGGCCCAGAAATTGTAGTTTATTGGCCGTTTGGGCAGTTTTTCCATCTCTCTCAACTTTCTGGTTTAAAAGCCCGCATTTGCTCTTGTTTCCCGCCTTTCCTGTAACTAGTCTAGTCCAGTCCAGATGCAGACTTGCTGTATCCAGGACTGTTTGCAAGCTTCTGAGTGGTGCCAGAGTCTGCTCTTCAATTTTTCCCTTAGATCTACTAGTTGTCTCCTCTCCTGCACTTTTATACTAGCTTATTAGTTTAGCACTTTACCAGACTTGTTGTAGCAATAATTGTAGCACACAAGTGCTACCAGCATGAAGCATTCTACAAGGAAACAGATCTAGTACTTATTATCAATGCCCACCCTGCCAGGCATGTCTAAAGGTCAGTTCCCTGTGCTTTCTCCTATTAACCTGGTGAACTTGGGCATCCTGAGGCATTGTACGAGAAAAACAGAAACCAAATAGGAAAATGTAGAACCACAGTCACCTTGCTCCAGCAGACTAGAAAACTAGTGTACCATGTAGCTTAATAAAGCCAAAACATATAGTCCAAAACTCTAAACGCGAATTTTATTGAGTAGGTTTTTTTTTTTTTTAGACTAAAAAAACCTACTCAATAAAATTTGCGTTTAGAGTTTTGGACTATATGTTTTGGCTTTATTAAGCTACATGGTACACTAGTTTTCTAGTCTGCTGGAGCAAGGTGACTGTGGTTCTACGTTTTCCTATCCTGAGGCATTGTAGCAGCTGCCTCATGTACACCAACAACCCTCTCCTCTTACTTTCCAACACTCAGACTTGCGAGAGATGCACTTATATATCCAAATTGGAAGTCACGCACTCTCCAGCCAAGACCGGTATAGCTGGTCAAGAGGAGAAGGTCAACACTTGCACCACACCACATGGAACACACAGCCCTCTGGATCAAACACCAGCACTGCCTTCACATAAAAACACAAACCACACACTCAGCTTCGTGGAGGCTCTCAATAAAAATCTACCCAAACAGTAGAGCCCTCCAAGGCAAAAACGCACTCGACCACCACAACACAGCACTAATCACAAGACACATAAACCTCCTAAGCAGTGTGCCACTCAACCAAAGTCCCTAAGGCAAAACAGCATGCCCAACACACTAGCCATAGGTGACTCGATAGTGAGGCACACTGATGTCCCACTTACTAGTTTGAATAAGGATAAACTAACAGTCAGCTGCCTGTCAGGTGCCAGGATCCATCACATAATGCATGCACTCAGGTCACTCAACAATAGGTACAAATATGACTCTGTCATTGTACATGTGGGTGTGAATGACCCGAGACGTACCTCCCTGGACTACATGAAAAGAGATATGGTGGGGCTTTCGGATTATGTAGCTCAGGTGAGTATGACCCTAGCCCTGTACAGCATCCTACCATCACCCAGAATGATACCACAGTACAAGCAGAAAATGATTGATTTCAACAATTCGCTAAGTTTCTGGTGTCATTCTAAGGGGATCCAGTATCTGTCTGCCTGGGATGACATGTTTGACAGACCTCGATGCTTTGCCAGAGATGGCCTGCATCTGTCACCCCTGGACTTCTGGATACTGGCCAAGGCTCTTGCCACCCCTATAGTGCCTTTAATAGGTGGTGATCCAAAGACCAAATTACCACTGTAACAGCTACAAACAAATGCAATCTGAGGGTCATGTTGCTCAACGCTAGAAGTCTAAATCTCAAAATGCACTCACTCAAGGCACTCCTTAAAATGGAGAACATTGACATTTGTGCTATAACAGAGACCTGGTTCAAGGCAGCAGGAAGCACCCCTGCACTACCAGGCTATAACTCATTCCACACCTTTCAGCTCCAGAACTTAGACTGAAGCTCCAAAGGCGGTGGTGTCTCCATATTCATAAAGGATGCACACACCTCCAGACTGGTAGCCCAACATTACTCAAAAGAGAAGATAGATGGTGTAGCTAACATTGGGCAAGACAGCAATTCAGGTCGTAGCCTGCTGTAGGTTTCCAACCATGTCCCAAGACTTGCACTCCACATTCCTAAGCACCCTGGAGAATATTAGGGTCCAACCTAACACTCTCTTACTAGCAACTTCAACTTGCCCCTCCATTAACTGGGTAAAGTAATCATATACCAATACACTTGCCCAACGTTTCCTGGATTTCATTAATTCCAGTTCCCTGGACCAGCTCATTCTTATCCCCACTAGAGGTAGCAACATCCTTAACCTGATCATTGCTAACATGCGTGACCATTGCTGTACACCAATAGTCAGCTCCTCCCTGGTTAGATCCAACCACAAGCTAATCACCTTGAAAATCCACATCCCTCCAACCCACCGCCACCACCAGCAAAGGTAACCACCATGAAAAACTTCTCCAAAGCTAACTTTGGAATCCTAAGAACAGAAGTTGCTAACTTCATGGCACCCATGCAAATGGAGAATAGTTGCGTGACTGCAGAATCATACACCAATGCACTGTACAAACATGTACACAAATGCATGGATCTCGCCATACCCAATAGAACCAAGACACTCTCCTCAAACAAAGAAAGCCAATCTGGTGGTCCCCTGCCATAAACAAACTCTACAACAGAAGGAGGAAGCTGATGCGGAACAAGGTGAAGTCCCAAGACTGGAAAAACTCCCTTATCAGTCTCAACAAAAAGTTGAGATCCCTCATAAAATCCTCTAAAGCTAGCTATGAAAACAGAATTGCAGCAGATAGTAAAGACAACCACAAGGCCTTCTATAGTTATGTAAAGAATCTCCACAGCAAAACCCAGATTTGCTCTGAGCTGCTGCTCAATAGTACCTCCTATACCAAGCAACCAGATATTGCCAATATACTGGCCGACAGATTCTGTGCCAACTTTACCCCCTCCCCCCCAAAGGACCAATCATAATACGGAAGGATTGCCAGACACCCAGTGTTACTGCTGAACAGGTTAAAACAGCACTGTCCAAGGGCAAGAATACAGCTTCTATGGGACCTGACAATATCCCCGGTTGTGTTCTACATGAAGTACAGAGTGAACTGGCACCTCACCTGCATGCTCTGTTCAATCACAGCTTTACCTCAGGCTTTGTCCCTGACGAATGGTGCACTGCTACAGTTGTCCATCTCCACAAAGAAGGAGCGACTACAGACCCTGGGAACTATCACCCCATTAGCCTGACGAGTGTGATATGCAAAGCTATGGACCTAATAAACAAGGATATAGGAAATCTCCAAACTCTGGATCCCACACAGTTTGGTTTTGTGAAGGGTAGGTCATGCCTGCTCAACTTTGTCGACTTCTTTGAGTCAGTCACCAGAGCTGTGGATGAAGGCAGGGTGGCTCATACACCCTACCTTGATCTGGCCAAGACATTTGCTACCATTCCCCACTCAGGAATCATAGAAAAACTCACTAAGCTTGGCATCAACCCCTATATCAATAGGTTGGTTGCAAACTGGCTCACAGATAGAACCCAAAGTGTGAAAGCAGCGGACTCCAATTTAGACTGCCAGTTAGTTATGAGTGGAGGCCCACAGGGTTCGGTAATGGGTCCTCTCCTGTTTGGTATCTACTTCTCTGAAGTCCAGGCCAACACAAAGGGACTCTGGCTGACAAAGTTCGCAGATGATTGCAAGTTGGGAGCTATTATTAACTCCCCAAGTGATGTTGACATCCTACAGAATGGCCTCACTGTGACCAACGACTGGTGTCAGAACCATGGTCTTTAGCTCAGTGTCAAAAAAATGTGTCATCATCCCCTTTGGGAAAAACCGGTTCCCATGAATTATCACACTGATGGTAGTCCACTGAACACAGAAGACGTTATAAGAGATCTGGGAACACAGGTTGACAGCAACCTCTCTTTTAATCACCACATTGCCACTGTGGTCAGAAAGTCCTTCTATGTGGCACATCTCATTACTAAGGGTTTTGCATCCAGGAAAAAAGAGGTTATTGTCTCCCTCTACTCTTCCCTCATTAGGCCAGTCATCGAGTACAATGCCCCATTTAGCATGTACCTCACTAGACTCCTGCAACAACTGGAGAGGCCACAAAAGCACCTCACAAAGAGGATCCTTGGCCTTAAACACCTGTCCTATATGGACAGAATCAAAAACTCCAACTATTCTCTTTCTCATATCAGCTACTTAGAGGCGATCTCTGCTTGACTTACAAAGCCATGTCTAACCCAGCCGTGTTATAAATGCTACATCTAAAGAAATCCCAATCCCTCCGCACCACATGCTCCAGAGACCTCAAGCTCATTACTGCAATTAACAGAACATGCTGGAGGGACAGGTTCATAACCCAGAGACTGCCCATGCTATGGAACAGAATTCCCATGCATGTCAAGCAGAGCACCTTGCTGGCCCTCTTCAAGAGAAATCTTGATGAGTGGCTGGGAAAGAGAAAATTCACCCTGGGGATAACACCTGCGGCTATACTCAACAGAGGCACTGGGAATTAAGGTCAGGTGGCACTATGCCAGGGTAAACCTATGGCTAGGCCTGTAAAGGCCCCAGGGCCATTAGCCTAGTACACACCTATGAACCTATAATACTTCAGTAATATCTTTTCCTGCAAATTCACTTAGTCACTTAGCAATATTCCTTATGATGATTAAGTCTGCAATTACACTTAGAGTTGAATGCAACTGTTTTGACTTAATGGCACGCTGTAAGCAGAGTAGAATGTCTTAAACCCACAATAGTTTCACAGTACTTGCTAGACCCTAACTAATCCTCTTAGTGAGATAGCTAACCACTAGATACAGTGCAACAGACATGCTTTGTAGTGGTGTTTAAGCTTTAAGACAAATACAGTAGCATACACCATGGAGCATCATCCACCATTAACTTTGCTTTGGCTATGCCCTTCATATAAGGCAGCTGCAGCATATATTGTAAATACTAGTGTTGAAAACACTGCTTGTATAGAGTACTAGTGGCCAGTGAATATTATCCAGACAATAACCGCATCAGTCTCTATTCCTAAATTGAGCATTTGCATTAAGTTGCTGTTCACAGCATTATAAATACTATTAGAACTGTGCTTATACTTTCTTATTAGGTCGTAGAAAGATTTAAGTAGTACTATTATAGCAGTGCCTATACATTCTTATTAGGTCGTAGGAAGACTTAAGTAGTTCAGGCTTCAGATTCTAGTCCTATAGATAAGAATACAATGAAATGCGATAATATAAAGCAATCACTCTAAGATCCGTCCATCTAAAGTCATGGCCCGTAATTTCCAAAAGTTTCTTTAAATTGTATTAGTAGCAGTCACTTAGAACTTGGTTGCAAGCAAAACGAGACACAATCACTACCTTTCAATTAAAATAGCAGCATTCACTATCATCTTGGTTGAAACAAAAGAGATACATTCACTTACAGGCTGAATATTCCGCGAAAGCACAAAGTGTTAGGCAAATGCTCTTACAGCCGCCTTATTATCTTGTAATATAACAGGGCAGCCAACAATGAGCAAAACACATACCTCTGATTCTTCCTTCTGATTTAAATCAATTGTTGTTGTAACCACCAGAAGCCTTATAGCAGAGCATAGCGGAGAGATTGAAAGGAAAGAATTAAGCCATTTCCTGCAGCGAGGATTTGAACTGATTTAAACAAGATCTGGTGCTTGTTCTGCTAGCTCTGGCTAAGTACAACTTTTTTAACCTTGTTGTTTAAATTGTTACTGTTATTTGTGATATTAGGCTTAAATAGCTGCAGTTTGTTCTGTTTAATAGTGTACTCAGCCTCTTGTGTCTGTTTTTTCTGCTGGTTGGCCGTCGTCTTTTGTTGGGCCTTATTTCCCTCTCCTGGCTTGCCGTAAATTTTCTATAGCCCATTTAAGTTAGAAGGTTCTTTTTTCTCTTATCTTTATACTAAAAATCCTGGTCTGACTGTATCTTCCCCTTCTGCTCCTATTCCTCCTCTGATCTGATCTTGGACTTCAGAGCCAGAATGTCCAGAGCTGATACTGGTGGAAACTTCGGAGCCAAGACCTGTATCGGCATCTTCGGCCCCAACCATTTCTCTGATGTCCTCAGCTCCATCGGAATTCGAGGAGTCTAGAAGCCAACACTCTCCAGCTGGGTCCGGGGGTGCGAGTTGGATCTGACAGTTGTCGGATCCGATCTTGCCTCTCGGGGCATCTGCTCAGGTGAGCTTGATTCCTACCTCTGCTTTGGGGCCATTGTCATTGGTTCTGAGTATTCCCCTTGGATTTTTCGGATCCAGGGATTTCCTTGGTTCAGGGGCAAGGGGCCATTGAGATGATGAGGAGGGCACTGTCTCCACAGACAATTCCAGTATCATCTCTGGATTTTCTTCCCCCTAAAGCACCGGTGTCTGCCTCCATATCCCTGCTTCCACAGGGACACAGTGATCCTAGGCATCAGGATTCCCCACAGGGCAACCCCAACTCTTCTGAAACTTCCTCAGAGTACCCCTCTGATGAGGTCCCTTGGAAAAGGTAATGTAAAAGGAAACATTTAGACTCCACACAGGAGTCCATCACTTCTGATATGGACCTCAGTGAAGCTGAGGGGTCTCCACGGTCACCTCCTGATGATATCTCCTTTGGAGACATCCTAGAAATACTTAGAGAGGTGACTGGAAGCCCACCAACCCTTCAGCAGAGGAGTCTGTACTCCTGAAGGCCTTTAGATCTCAACCTTCCTCCACTTGGGTGTCTCCACCTTTTGACAAACTGATGGACCTAGTTTCTCGAAAGGTGTGGGAGTCTCCAGATTCAGTGGAACCTGTCCCTAGGTGGCCAAATAAGTTTATTACATCCCCAGTGGGCAAAACTTTCCTGACCAAGGGAGTCCCAGTAGATGCTATGGTGGTGGCGGCAGCCACCATGAAGGAACTCTCCGAGACATCATCTTCTGTTCATCCAGTGAATAAAGAGTCTCATACAATAGACAGATATGGAAAGCACTTCTTTTCTTCAGTGACTTTTGCCCTCAGATCGCTGAACTACCTTACCCATTTTACAAGATTACAGAGAGATCTCCGGAAAGAGCTAGGAGATGCTCTCCAAGGTTTGGTAGCTGATGGGGTTGCAGATAAAGTCTCCTCTCAGCTCTCTACCTTAAACTCCATCATCAACTCTTCCATGAGGATGATCTCTTATGCAGCAGATGGAGTGAGTAGAGCAGCAGTTTCAGGAATTTCCTTAAGGAGACATTTCTGGATGTGCTTATGTGACTTTGGAGAACCTTTTAAATCTTCCTTTGTGAATGCCCCATTCAGTGACTCATCTCTCTTCGGGCCCAAAGTCAAGGACGCACTAACCAGGTTTGAACAGGAAGGAAAGACTCTGTCTGCCATAGGAGTCCATTTTTTCCCTACCTACCAGACCATATCCCAAACGTCAGAAGGGAAGTGTAAAACTGTTCTAAAAATCTCAGAGAGCTTTCCAGGACACACATGGTGAATCTTCCGCTGGGTCAGAGGGGGAAGTGGTAATGGAAGACGCCGAACATGTAGCAGAATCAGGGTGACAGAGAATCTTTCTTTGGTAAGCCCTTCCAGTGCTCCTGAAGGGAGGCCCACCTGTCCACCTCTGGAGGCAGTCAGGAGTCGCTTATCTTTGTACCCAGAAACCTGGCAACAAATAATAAAAGACATATGGGTACAAAACATCATATCCAGAGGTTACTCTGTCCCCTTTTCCTTTCCTGCCCCAATCATAAAAATGATTCCAGATGTCCCACCCAGTCAAAGAGATCAGGCAACTCTAGAAATTCAAAAGTTACTAAACAAAGGAGTCATCCAAACAGTCTCTGCAGACCAAATAGGATCCAGAACTTATTCAAGATTCTTTTTAGTTCCAAAGAAGACAGGGGACTGGAGACCAGTTTTGAATCTGAACAATCTAAACAGATCAGTAAAGAAGTCCAAGCTCTGGATGGTAACACTGCAGTTGATACTCCCTTTTTTGGGGCAAGACAATTGGATGTGCTTGATAGATCTCCAGGATGTATACTACCACATAAAGATGGACAGGCAATCCAGGATACACCTGCGCTTTTGGCTGTGAGCAAGTCACTACCAGTTTTGAGCTCTGCCCTTTGGCCTCACTACAGTCCCCAGAGTGTTTACCAAATGCATGGCAGTAGTTGCGGCTGACTTGAGGTGCCTAGGATTCTGGGTGTTTCCATATTTGGATGCCTGGCCTCTAACCACCACCACCGAGCATATACTAATAAAAGTGAGAGACACCACCTTGCAGCTCTGCTCTCATTTAGGAATTACAGTAAACTATGAGAAATCTGCCTTGCTGCCTTCTCAGCATGTCGTTTTTATAGGGGCAGAATTGGATACTACAAGTATGATGGCCAAACCTTCTCCAGAAAGAGTGCAAGTTCTACGATGCCAGGTTCTAAATCTTCTCGCAAAGAAAAAAACACAAGCAAGGACAGTCCTAAAAGTTTTGGGGACCATGGCAGCAGCAGTAACCTTGATCCCATTAGCACGTCTGCACATGAGAATTCTCCAGTGGCTACTGTCTACTCAGTGGTCAATGCAGGAACTGCCTATGTCCCACAAAATATTGATAGAATCTTGCAAGAAAGACCTTCGTTGGTGGCCTTACTCCACTCATGTGACACTAGGTCGACCATTTGTACTTCCCCAACCATTAGCCACAGTGAACACGGATGCCTCTCAGACAGGGTGTGGGAGGGGGCATTATCTGGGAAAGACAGTCCAAGGCATTTTGCAAGATCACAAGGCTCATTTGCACATCAGTGTCCTAGAGATGAGAGTGGTGCTTCTGGAGTTGCAAGCATTCCAGGACTCTCTTCTGCTGGGAACTATTGAAATACAGACAGAAAACATGTCAGCTGTATGGTACATAAACAAACAAGGAGGAACCAGATCTTACCCCCTTTGTCAAGAGGCCCTGAGTGTATGGCAATGGGCGCCCTCTTCCCAACGCTTTCTGATAGCAATGCACATCCCAGGCAAATCCAACGTGATAGCAGGCAGACTCAGCAGAGTGATTCTCATGCCTCATGAGTGGTCCCTAAAACAGGAAGTAGCAGAAAAAATTTTCCGCAAATAGGGCTGGCCTTGCTGTGACCTCTTTATGACATCCATGAATGCCAAATGGAGCAGCTACTTTGCCCTTAATCCCCCTTTGGATGCACTTGTTTATGATTGGCCCTCTGGCCTCCTCTGTGCTTTTCCTCCCTTCCATTAATACCCAAAGTGCTCCAGAAAGCCAACTGCTTGGGAAAGGACTTGATACTCATCACTTCATGTTGGTCTCATCAAATCTGGTTCTCCTTCCTGTGGCCTCATCTTCAGTAGAAGCCTTGGATTCTGGACCCAGTTCCATATCTTCTAATCCATGCATTGGGAACTCTCCATCCTTCCCTCCAGACCCCCAAATTGACAGCTTGGCTGCTCCGATTCCAACCATAGCCAGGTTTCCTAACCTCTTCATCAGTTAAAACACATCCTAATATAGGTTCATAGGTAAGTACTAGGCTATCTGCCAGAGGGCATCTATAAGCCTAGCCAGAATGTGTTGGCTTTCACCGCCCCCTTAGATTAGTTCCCTGTGCCTCTGTCCAGCAGAGCCATTAGTTCCCTGTGCCTCTGTCCAGCAGAGCCACTGCAGTGATCCGTGGGGTAAATTTTCTGTTTCCCATCCACTCGTCAAGGTTTCTCTTGAAGAGTGTTAGTGAGGGGCTCTGCCTAATGTAGATTGGAATCCTGTTCCAAAGCATGGGGAGTCTCTGGGACAGGAATCTATCCCTCCAGCAAGTCCTATTTATCATTATGGTGAGGTTTAGATCCTTAGAGCATGTGGCACTCGGGGATTTGTTTTTTTTAGGTGGAGCATGTCCATCAATTCTGGGTTGGACATGGCCTTGTATGCCAGGCAGAGATCACCTCTGAGTAGGCGGTATGCAACTGAATACAGCTGGAGTTTCTTCAGTCAGGCTGCATAGGGCATCTGTTTGAGGCCAGTAATCCTCTTGGTGAGGTACTTCTGTGGTCTGTCCAGCTGTTGCAGGTATCTTGTTAGGTACATCCCAAATGTGGCATTGTACTCTATGATGGGTCCAATGAGTAGAGGGGCACAATAACCTCTTTTGTTCTAGATGTGAACCCTTTTGTGATTAGGTGGGCCACTTAGAAAAATGTTCTAATGACCTTGGCAATATGATTATCAAAGGAGAGATTACTATCCCTTATTACATTTTCTGTATTTAGTGGACTACCACGTATGTGGTGATTCACGGGTACTTTTTTTTTTTCCTAAAGGAGATGACTATGTACTTTATGGCATTTAGTTTGAGGCCATGATTTTGACACCAGATATCCATCTCAGTGAGACCCTTCTGGAGGATGTCTGCATCAGCCGGAGAGTCAATTATGGCCCCCAGTTTGCAGTCGTCTGCAAACTTGGTCAGCCATAGTCCTCCTGTGTTTGTCTGTACCTCTGAGAAGTATATACTGAACAGGAGGGGTCCCACGACTGAGCCCTGGGGGACGCCACTTCTAACCGGTTTAGAGTCGGACCTAGAGCCTGCAACTCTCACCATGTGGGTTCTATCCGTGAGCTAATTGGCAACCCATCTCGTGATGCAGGGGTATATGTTCAGGCTGGTGAGCTTGTCTATAATACCAGAATGGGGAATGGTGTTGAAAGCCTTTGTGAGGTCTAGGTAGGCTGTGTGTACCTCCTTTCCCTTATCTAAAGCCTTGGTAACTGTCTCAAAGAAGTCCACCAGGTTTAGGAGTCATGATCTGTCCTTAACAAAGCCAAAATGGGTAGGGTCCAGTGTTTGGAGGTTCCCAATGTCTCTGTTAATGAGTTCCATGATGATGCTCTCCATAGCCTTGCAGACCAGGCTAGTCAGGCTTATAGGGCGATAGTTCCCAGGGTCCGTTGTGGCTCCACCTTTGTGGAGCAGAACAACTGTTGCTGTGTGCCACTCTATGGGTACGTAGCCCGTAGAGAGGCTGAGTTTGAACAGTGTTTAGTTAATTTTGGAGTTCATGTAAGACACAGCCTGGGACACCATCCGGTCCCATTGAAGCTGTGTTTTTGGCTTTGGATAGGGCTGTTTTAACCTGTGTGTCAGTGATTGCTGGGGCTCTACATTCTTCTGGTATGGTTATGGGTCCTTTAGGGGGTGAGATGGAGGTGAAGTTTGCACTAAACCTGTCTGCCAAAATGTTGGCAATATCAGTCGGTTCAGTGTATTTTGTGCCATTCTACACTAACTCAGAGCAGATCTGAGGGTTTCCACTTAGGTTCTTGACATAGCTAAAGAATGCTTTGTGGTTATCTTTGGCGTCCTTGGCAATTTGTCTTTTGAAGCTAGCCTTGGATAATTTTATGAGTGATCATAGTTTCTTGCTGATATTGATCAGGGATGTCCTTCCTTCTTGGGATTTTACTCTTTTCTGTACTAGTTTCCTCTTTCTATTGTATAGCTTGTTTATGGCAGGGGTCCACCAGACTGGTTTCCTTTTCTTGGAGGAGTGAGTCTTGGTTTTGCTTGGGATAGCACAATCCATGCATTCTTGCAGGTGCTCATAGAGTGCCTTTGTAAGGGATTCAGCAGCTTGGACATGGGGGCTGTGAACCTTTCCACCTCGGTTTAAGTAATGTGAAGTTTGCTTTTGAAAAGTTTTTCACGGTGGTTTCCTTGATTGGGGGTGGGGGCGGAATGTGGATATCCAGAGTGATTAGTCTATTGTCTGATCTAACCAGTGAGGGATTGACCTCAGGTGTAGAACACCAGTCGCCCATGTTGGTGATGACCAGGTCCAATATGTTGTCACCTCTGGTAGGGTTGTTGACCAGTTGATCCAGGGCGTTCGAGTTTATAAATTCTAGGAAGCGTTGGGCAAGGAGTTAGTACTTGAATAGTTCTCCCAGTTAATGTTTGGGTAATTGAAATCACCCAATATTAGGGTGTTTGGTAGGGCCTTCATATTTTCCAGTGTCTCCAGAAGTGCAGAATGGGGGTCCTGGGTCATGGTGGGTGATCTGTAGCAAGCTACAATTTGAATTGTAGTTTTACCCATTGTTAGTTTCACATGGATGATCTCGGAGGCATTGTGCTGCACCACTAACCTGGAAGTGTGGGTATCCTTGATGAATATGGATACACCCCCACCTTTTGTGTTTCGGTTCGGGTTCTGTGGCCGAAATGTATGGTATGAGTTATAGCCTGGTAGTGCTGAGGTGCTCTCTGGAGCCTTAAACCAGGTTTCTGTTACTGCACAGATATCGTTGTTTTCCATACTGAGGAGTGCCTCGAGTGCATGCATTTTGAGGTTTAGACTTCTGGCATTGAGTAGCATTACCCTTAGCTTTTGGTTACTTGTGCTATTTACAGTGGTGGGTTTGTCTTTTGAGCCTTGCCTAAAAAGGGGCACTATGGGGGTGGCAAAAGCTTTGGCCAGTATTCGAAAGCCTAAGGGTGACAGGTATAAGCCATCTCTTGTGAAGCAACATGGCCTGTCGAGCATATCTGCTCATAAGGCTTCAACTAGAAAGATATATAGAAGTAATTGGAAAAGATTCTGATTATGGGTCACTCATAATCATATTGACCCTTTTTCTGCCCCAGTAAATTCTATACTAGAATTCCTGGCGAAACTTTTCAGTGAAGGTACAGCTGCATCTACCATTGAGTTCAGTTAGCAGCGATATCCAATTTTCATTTAGGTGAATTGAGCATCAATATTATGTCTCACAGACTATGTAAAGCCTTTCTAAAAGGTACCTTGTTATTAAGACCACCTATCAGAGATCCTCCTCCACAATGAGACCTAAATTTTGTCTTATTTTGTTTAATTTTTCTCCTGTTCAAGCCAGCATCATCTTGTAAACTCAAATTCCTGATATGGAAAACTACTCTCTTGACAGCAGTTACCTCTGCTAGAAGAGTGTCAGAGCTGCAAGCATTGTCAGTAAAGCCCCCCTACTTGCTGTTCCATAGAGACAGGGTCTTCTCCTTATGAACAAACCCTTCCTTTTTGTCTAAAGTATTTTCAGAATCAAACTTGAACCAATCCATAGAGCTGCCAGTCTTTTATCCAAATTACGAGAAGACAGAATACACGTTACACCAGTTGGATGTGCATAGACAATTACGGTTCTACTTGCACAAGACTAAGGACTTCAGGAAAATCTGACCAACTATTCATATCCTTTTCAGATTCAAAGAAAGGCACTCCAGTCTCTAAAGTGGCACTTTTAAATGGCTTTCAGATTGCATAACCTTTATCTATAAATCTCAAAACAAAGATCTCCCCATAGAGTTAAAGCCCACTCTACAAGAGCCATGGCAACCTCTTCCACCTTTTTGGCTAGACTAAAAATTGATACCATTTGTGCTGCAGCAACATGGCCAAGATCACATACCTTTATCACTCATTACAAAGTCAATTTGGCCTCCAGGAACAGGACTTCTTTTGGTTCCATGAGTCTGAAGAATATTCTCCCTTGAACCACTCAAGAAACATGGTGCTAGAGATGCTGTCCCATCCTGGTAAGAATGAAGGTGAGATCGGACAACAACACATAAAGAAGTTACTTACTCACCATAACATTCTGTATGTGTTGTCCATCTTCACCTTCATTCTTGTATCCCACCCTCCTTTCCCCCAGCCATGTTTTACTCCTGGAAGACTGAGTTGCTACAATTGGACATCATTGTTATCTGACATCCTTACTGTACTCTGACATATTATAAAATGTAATTTCTTCTCATTATTATTATTATTATTATTATGACTGCAAACAAGATCTGAGGATGTTCCTAGGTCATGCTGGGATAGGGTTTAGCCACGAGCTAGAGGAAGACCTTGAGCTTGTATATAAGGCTGAGTCGGATCTGAGGATCGGATCCAAACCCGTGCTGGTAAGAATGAAGGCGAAGATGGACAACACGCATGGAACATTATGGTGACTGCATAACTTTTTTTCTGTTGTTTTTTCATGAAAATAGTAATGTATAGATTCAGTATACCACTGTATAGAATTAGAGATGATGAAGCCATTTTAGTGAAAGTGCTCATCAAATGCTCCCTTTGAACAAAGGATCATATTAAAGGGTAATTTCTCATGCATCCATCTGCATTTATTTTTATTTAAATACTGAGATAAATTTTGCTTTTGCACCTTTCAGGTTTCCCCTTGCATTTATATATATATATATATATATATATATATATATATATATATATATATATATATATATATAAATATATTCACAGCCCATTTTCCCATTTGCACATGGGATTGGGCTGTCAGTTCAACAATGAAAATTATCTAGAGCCAAGATTTACACCTCCATGTGGCTAGTCTTGCTGCTGTAGTTCTTCCACACCATACTTGCATCCATACTCACAGTTATGACCAATTTAGAGTGTCTAATCCACCTACTGCATTTCTGCTTGAATGTGGAAGAAAACAGGAGCATGTGGAGGAAACCCACGTGAACACAGGGAGGACATGTAGACTCACCACAGAAGGTACCCCAGCTGAAAAATGAACCTGGAAAACCTTTTGCTGTGAGGCGACAGTGCTATCCACTGTGCCACTGTAAGTGTGTGTGTGTGTGTGTGTGTGTGTGTGTGTGTGTGTGTGTGTGTGTGTGTGTGTGTGTGTATATATATATATATTATGTATATATATATATATATATATATATATATATATATATATATATATACATATATATATATATGTACATACACACACACACACACACACACACACACACACACACATATACATATGCAGATAGATTAGATATAATATAAATATGGTATTTGAGTGTATACATACACACACACACACACACACACACACACACACACACACACACACACACACACACACACACACACACAAAATCTCATTTCCAAGGCTTACAGATTTTAAATACAGCTCTGTGATAAAGCAAGGCTTTTTCAAGTTTTTTATGTGTGTCAGAGTACATTTTCAAACTTTTGTGAGGATAGTCTTTGTTCTACTTGGCAGAGCAGTAAATGTGGATTATGATATCTACCATTTACGCAACATGTAGCAGCTGACACTTTCCATAAATGAAATGCTAAAATATCTGTTCTTGTTGTCTCATTTAATTGCTTTTACTCAGCGCAAAGTAATTTTTTGAGGACTTTGCACCTGAAAGTAGTCAATTATGTATCAAACACTTCTGACGTTTCACTTGCAAATTGCAAAACAAAAAGTAATCTTGACCTGCCCAAGTGATCTTTCTACTTCTTTAGATGATATTCAGGAGATAATATCTATTTAGCTATCTATATGGATCCCCTTCTGATGCTCGAAATCCCATATGATCGAAATTAATTTTCGTGAGACAAAAATCATGAAACCTCGAATACCCAAATGGCAAATTTTTCCCAGGGTAAGTAAGCACCTAGCCAACATGCCCTTTTCTCCACTGTAGTGCAATCCAGGAGTTGATATATATATATATATATATATATATATATATATATATATATATATATATCTATATATATATATATATATATATATATATATATATAGTTGAGGTGTGAGGCTGTTCAGGTATTCAAGGTTTTGCGGTTTTCATCTTGTGAAAATGAGTTTCGATTATATGGGATTTCCAGGTTAAGAAGTAGATCCATAAATATATATATATATATATATATATATATATATATATATATATATATAAAACTAATGCCTTTTGGCTTTTCCTGGTTAGGGATCCCCACAGAGGAACTACGGTCCACTAATGATTGGCCGTGGATTATTATAGTGCCGAGGTGCCAGCCTTCAAAGAAGGCACACCCATTCATGCACGCACCTACCTGCATGTCTTTAAACGTCACTTGACTGTGGGGAGGACATGCAGACTCCACACAGCAGGTGCTCCAGCCAAGAATCAAACCCGAGAACCTCTAACCGCTGCACCACCCTGGCCTTTATATATATATATATATATATAGAGAGAGAGAGAGAGAGAGAGAGAGAGAGGAAATTATGTGCATCAAACAGCACTAACAAATGGTTTAATTTATCTGAGTTAGAGAAACAAGGGCTGTTGCAGTTAACAAATGATAAAACACTACGCATTATGCGAGCGGACAAGGGTACAGGATTAGTCTTGATGGAGTAAGAAGAATATATTAACAAAATGGAAACTACACTACATAATAATGAGTTTTTCACCCCAGTAGATATACAGGCAGTAGACACACACTTTACAAATATTGACAAGACCTTGCAAAATCTACAGATTACTAATGCCATCTCTTTAGAAGATTACATGTTTTTGTCAGTCCCCTCACCTAATCTAGGGAGATTATTTGGTATTCCTAAAATCCATAAGAATGCTTCTAACCCACTGTTTAGACACATCATTTCTAACAAAAAAAAACAAAACTGAAAAAATTGCGGAATACTTAGATGCAATTTTAAACCCTTTAGTACAAAAAACTAACAACTATTTAAGAGATTCGTGGGCTTTCTTAGATGAACTATTCCACAAAAAAGAAGGGATATCTAAATGTATTTTAGTAACTATGGATGTTGAAGGGTTATACTCTAATATACCTCACAAAGAAGGTATGCAACTTTTCAGATTATTTCTTAACAAATACACCACCTTTTCAAAAATTAAAATTAATACACTATGTATTTTAGTAGAAATGGTACTGAATAATAACTTTTTCTTCTTTAATGGACATATATACAGACAAACCAAGGGAATAGCTATGGGTTCAAAGATAGCACCTGCTTTTGCTAATATTGTCATGAGCACATGGGAATTAGAAAAATGAAATACCTTGAAGAACTTTAATCGAGTACACATTTATAAAATATTTATTGATGATATTTTTTTTTTTTTTTTTTGCGTGGCAGGGTGACCAAGCTTCTTTAGACCTTTTTATTTCTGATTTGAGAGACAGTTTAGGTTTTTTTAACTTGATTTTGTCTGGAATAGGGTCTTCTGTTTCCTTTTTAGACACACAGATATACTTACTACCACCTGATACAGTATGTTTCACTATATATAGAAAAGAGGCCTATAAAAATAATCTGCTTGATTTTACTAGCTCCCATCCATATTTTATGAAAAGGAACCTTGTCAGAAGTCAATTTGTTCACATCTCTAGAATTATCAGTCAAGATTATGACTTTCAGAAGAATGCTGTTTTGTTAAAACACATTTCTTCTAAGAAATTACCCTCCATCTCTTATTAACAATATATGTAACAAGATCTCTAATGACAGACACACTAAATATTTACTTATTTTACTACATGGTTTCTCACCTAATACTTCAAAACCAAGTAACATTAACAGAATCCTTAGTTTCCCATTACCTATCTCTAGGGACATGTCACAAATTAGAAATGTCATCTTGAATAACTGGGATTTATTAACTGAATCACAATTTATGTCAGCTGCTACTGGCACTGCACCTACCTTTTCATTTAAAAGAACCAAAACCATAAGAATGAGTTTAAAAAATAGATATTTACCTTTTCTTATTAATTGTACTTCTATTTTTAACTCTCAAAATGGGATGCATTCATGTAATAAATGTGTGGTATGCCCTAACATTTTCATAGGATCTCAATACACATTCACACATTGTAATTATACTATTAAGTTTTCAAAATATTTCTTCTGCCATTCTACAACAGTAGTATATGCAGGTATTTGTGCATCTTATAAAGCATTTTATGTAGGTAAAACTTCAAGAAAACTTTCAGATAGAATTAAGGAGCATCTAGGAGCCATCAGGGCAAAGAACTTAATGCCCTTTCTAAACGTAGCATTTTTTTGTACTTCTTTTAGTAAATTTTACTTCACAGTATTAGTTGACTGTTATTTTTGGAGATTGGGAATTATATTTAGAACTAAGAGAACTTAAATGGCAGTTACTGCTTAATTCAGAAACATACCCTGGACTGAATGAAAGTGTTAACATTAAATGTGCTTTAAAATGGAAGATTTAATTCTATTTTGACAGTTGTTCTCTTTCTACAAAATGTGTTTGCATCCATCCTTGACCTTTGACGCACTTGTAAGTCACCATTTTTACAGTTATTTGAATATTCATGTCTCCTACATGCATATTTAGTGCGCACACTGTACATTTATTCAATGATTAGCTAACACAAGGGAGTGTTTATTTAATATTCATGCCCCTGTCATTCATATATATGTTCATGGTTATTGTGTTAAGATGATTGGCACAGTTTAAATATTATCTGGTTGTACTATTGGTTACTGTACTAATAAGTTATAAGTAGTTCATTGGCTTTTTGTTAACATGTGACTTTAGTTACATATACTGTAAGTGTTGTTGACTATAGGTTATTCTGATGAAGCTTTTCCACCTGAATAAGAGCGAAAGCTTAATCATCTACTCAGTGTCTGAGTTTTTATTTCCGTTCTACTAGCTCAGCATAAATTACTATGCCTAAAAGAAGCTTTAATTTATATATATATATATATATATATATATATATATATATATATATATATATATAGAGAGAGAGAGAGAGAGACAGTAGATATGCATGTAACATGGTGTCAGTGGCACAGCAAGCAGCACATTAGCCTTTGATGTAGAAGGCTGTGGGTTCTGTTTCCACACCAGGTAGATCAGTTGCTAACAGTGAAGTATATGGGGGATGCTGTACTCCTGAGTGTTTTGTCCTTCAGATGAGATGTTAAACTGAGGCTCCCTTTGAGTTGATGGTAGGTCAGGTGGCTGTAAAAGATCCCTTAGCACCTATCAAAAAGAGTAGGGGAAGATCCTTGATTCCCTGGCCAGATGTCCTCTAATACTGTAAATACCAACTCATGTTTCTTCTGAAAAGAGGCTACTAGCTTAATGGGACTAACTTGGTTAACAAAGGTAAGTAAATAAATTAATGTTACATCATATAATTGAAAAATCTGTATATAATTTATAATGGTACTAAACCTGCTAGCTTATTTTCCCTCGGGTCACCTATATCTAAGTAGTAATCTTTGTTGTCTTTCTGCTTTCAGTTTATTCATTTAATTGTTTCATTTTTTTGATTGTTCATAAAAATTGAGTGCACAGCAATTGTTCATGACATTGATTAATGTGTCCATTTAATATTTGTTTTCTGAAAGAACTATTACAACTACAAGTTAGCTGTAAGCTGAAAATCAGCACAAAAAAGAAAACAACTATGTTCCTGTAACTCATCTTGATTTCCACTTCTCTTGCCTTTGTGCTTGAAAAAAATAAACTTTTTTTTTTACTCAAACCCACAGATGATTTATATTCACTGTTTGGTGGGATTTATAGCTGATTTCTCGCAGACCATCTGGCTTCCTTATTGCATAAGGGCTGTTGACATGCTTGCTGGGTCCTTGTCCCAGGTCCTTTGCCAAACTGCAGTAGTTTCTGTTTTCTTTCCAGATGTACCTTTATATATTTATTTATCTACCCAAATAGAGTATTCATCACATACTGACCAACTGCAGGTACCAAAACAGCAACAATATTCATTAACATCAGTGATACAAATAGTTTTCATTACAGTAAGTGATGCTTATATACATTAATTGAATATTATTTCTGTATATATTTACCTAAACAGAAAGGAGAACAGGTTGATAGGAGGCTAGCATTTTGATAGGGCAACAGTTAGCAGAAGAAGATGTTGATAAGAGGAAAAGTGGAAGGTAGGAGCAGGACTAAATGTCAGGTATAATATCATGCATAGAGTGTATACACTCTCTGCAGTGAGTGTGCAAGAGAAAGTGCATGAATGGACAAACTATTGAAGTTAGTGATGTTGTTTAGATTACATGGCATGTTCATCAGTAGTTGCATGTTGATTGTTTTAGTAGGTAGCACTTGAGTTTAGGTCTGAAGAGTAAGTAATCTGAAAATTCCATTAATTCATGGAGAGATTGTATGTCATAATTTTGAGGACAGAGCTGTAAAGATGTGGCTGGAGGAATACAATTTGAAATAATGTGTTTGTACAGATGGGCATTTTTTGGTTTGTCTTCTGTTGTTGTTAGGTTGAGGTTGTAGTAAGAAGTTTCATTGCAAGAAGGGAGGAGGTATATTGGTACAGCAAATTGAAAAGCAGGGATCCAAGAGAAGATTTACTCTAGCATGAGCTGTTAGCTATTTAGTTTTGACTAGAGTAAGACAGTGATGTTCATTTGAGGGAAACTCAGCGATGAACCAGCAAATTGTATTTTAAAGAATCTGAAGGCAAGTTTTTGAAAGAGAGGACAGTCAAGGGGACATCGCATTTGAGTTGGGCATGAATAATAACCGTTCCTACAGCAGCTCTGTATGAGGAAGAGAGGAAATGAGACATTTGTTGGACCAGAAGAGTAGGCTGTTGACATTGACTCTTCATTTTCTGGTGTGTTCATGGAAATTAATGAAATGGCATAGCTAAATAACCAGCTATCTAAGGAACTTGATGATTTATTTGGGGTTATCATCCAGCTCAGCGATCTTTAGTGCTTTCATTGAGATTTGCATAGTCCTTTGTGTGTGCCAGACAGCATAGACATAGTCATTTTGGAGTTTAGAAGCAGTTTTTGGAGATGAGACAATTGTGGAACTACAGGAGGTCTATTTGAAGTTGTTTTCTAATTGGTTTATTTGAGTGATAAGACCTATAGATGACCATATTGTCAGAATAAAGAATAAGAGCAAATTTGTATAGATATAATGAGTTTGTTGTTGAATTTGGAAAATAGAATAGCAGTAAGGATGTGACCATGTGCAACACCGGAGTAAGTGAGAGCAAGTTCAAAGGCAGTACAATCTGTCTTTTCCCTGAATGTTATATCGGAAAGAAAGTGTGTAAACCATTGGGAAGAGTAAGGACTGATGCCTCTGTCTTAAAGAAGAATAAGCAGAACTGAGTGCATTATCATATTAAAGGCATTGGTTAAGTCAGCGAACAAAGCCCTATTTAGAATCCTTCTAACCATGTCAGTTGAAATGTCATCTGTCATAGTCCAAAATGCTACCACGTTGCTCCTCCCAGCCCATAATCCATGCTGTTTTTTGAAAATTATGTGATATTTTGTAGATTTGTAGTACGTTGGTTACATATAATTTTCTCTAGGATTTTGCCCAGAGTTGGAAGGACAGGGACGGGATGGAAATGACTCCAGGTTGACTCCAGGTTGTATATTTGGATTCTTTAGGTATGGCTTTGAAGAAAGATGATTTCCAAATATTTGGCATAGTACTGATGGTAAGGCAGAGGTTAAAATATGCCTGAATGGAGTGACCATAAAATCCTTGCAGTGGTAAGTGAACCAAGTCAAATAGTGTCAAGCCATGGTGGAGCATCTAATGAAATTTGTTCAAGTAGTGGTGTAATTTGTATAGAAATTATTTTAGAGAAGCAAAATGGTGGAGTGCATTCTGGTGGATAGAGATCTGTTAGAGATCATTTTGAGTGGATATTTGACTTCAGTATTTT
Organism: Protopterus annectens; assembly: GCF_019279795.1. NCBI lineage: Eukaryota > Metazoa > Chordata > Ceratodontiformes > Protopteridae > Protopterus > Protopterus annectens. The sequence continues at coordinate 984,767,611 of NC_056735.1, read as the reverse complement.
GTATTGAGAAGCTAGCAAGGCAATAGTCACAGAAAGAAGGAGGGTGAATAGTGACAGATGAAATGCTGGATTGGCAGAAGATAATCTCTCCAAGGCCTTTGACACAGTGTCTCACTCCTTACTATTGAATACACGGTCTAATTTAGGCTTCTCACATAACACAGTAAAATGGTTTCAGAGCTACCTCAAGGATCGTAAACAAGCAGTGAAATGGTCCAATGAACTCTCACCCTTTCTCTACAACCTTACTGGAGTCTCCAACCAACTTGCCTTTATTCAGCTACCCACCTTGCACAACCTTATTTTCAAGCCTACTGCCTGCCCTGCACTAGCCAAGCTAGTCATACCTTACAAACCAAATCAATCCCTATGATCAAAAGACAAAAATCTCTTAGCGATCTCAAAACGCACAAGAAAACCAGGTCACTCTCTGTATTCATGCTCTGTCTTTGTACTTTGGAATTCACTATCTCTAGCTACCAGGTCTATGCCTGGCCTAACCCATTTCAAAGCCTCTTTAAAAAATCATCTAAAAAATAAATGGCTCTGCTCCTGCATAAAGCCTTCCTAATGCTCAGCTCTTCCTCTTCTTCCACACTAGCCTCATCCTCCTATTCTGTCACATCTCAATCCCTCACAGTCTGCAAGATCCTAAGGCTCTTGTAACTACTTCTCTGTTTCTATACCATATCCTTAAGCTATGCTCGGGCTGTATTATTTCTATTCTTTTTAACTCTCACAGTCTTTCTGCAGCTAACTTTCTGGCTATTATTTTGCTAACTGAAACTAACATTCTGTATTTCATGTACTATAACAGTCAGTGTCACACATTGCACTAACTACGTACTATTTTTTTGGATACTGTCTACATCATGTATGGTGAGAGTGACTATTATTGTCTATAATGTTTCAGCTCTATAGAATTGTCTAGATCTTTAGTATATATTGTAACATCTTGTAACATAGTTTGTTCTTTCAACTTATTTTTGTATAGTATTTCTAATGGTGGAAATTGAAAATGGGTAATTGTGAGGTGGACTTCAGGGAAGAGTTAAGACAGGCACTGGGTGGCAGTGAAGAGTTACCAAATAGCTGGGTAACTACAGCAGAGCTAGTAAGGGAGACAGCTGGAAAGGTGCTTGGTATGACATCTGGACAGAGGAAGGACGACAAGGCGACATGGTGGTGGAATGAGGAAGTACAGGAGAGTATGCAGTGAAAGTGGCTGGCAAAGAAGTGGGAGTGTCCGAGAGATGAAGAAAGTAGACAGGAGTATAATGAGATGAGGTGTATGGCAAAGAGAGAGGTGGCAAAAGCTAAGGATAAGACATATGAAGAGTTGTATGAAAGGTTGGACACTAAGGAGGGAGAAAAGGACCTGTACCAATTGGCTAGACAGAGGGACCGAGCTAGGAAAGATGTGCAGCAGGTAAAAGTTATAAAGGATAATGAGGGAAACATACTCACAAGCAAGGAGAGTGTGTTGAGCAGGTGGAAAGAGTACTTTGAGTGGTTGATGAATGAAGAGAATGAGAGGGAGAGAAGGTTGGCTGATGTGGGGATAGTGAATCATGAAGTGCAATGGATTAGTAAGGAGGAAGTAAGGATAGCTATGAAGAGGATGAAGAATGGAAAGGCTGTTGGTCCAGATGACATACCTGTGGAAGCATGGTGGTGTTTAGGTGAAATGGCAGTGGAGTTTCTAACCAGATTGTTTAATGAAATCTTGGAAAGTGAGAGGATGCCTGAGGAATGGAGAAAAAGTGTTTTGGTACCGATTTTTAAGAATAAGGGTGATGTGCAGAGCTGTAGTAACTACAGAGGGATTAAATTGATCAGTCACAGCATGAAGTTATGGGAAAGAGTAGTGGAAGCTAGGTTAAGAAGGGACATGATGATTAGTGATCAGCAGTATGGTTTCATGCCAGGAAAGAGCACTACAGATGTGATGTTTGCTCTGAGAGTGTTGATGGAGAAGTACAGAGAAGGTCAGAAGGAGTTGCATTGTGTTTTTGTAGACTTAGAGAAAGCATATGACAGGGTGCCTAGAGATGAGTTGTGGTATTGTATGAGGAAGTCGGGAGTGTCAGAGAAGTATGTAAGAGTGGTACAGGATATGTACGAGGGTAGTGTGACAGTGGTGAAGTCTGCGGTGGGAGTGATGGATGTGTTTAAGGTGGAGGTGGGATTACATCAAGGATCAGCTCTGAGCCCTTTATTTGCAATGGTGATGGACAGGTTGACAGACGAGATCAGACAGGAGTCCGCGTGGACTATGATGTTTGCAGATGACATTGTGATCTGTAGTGAGAGTACGGAGCAGGTGGAGGAGACCCTGGAGAGATGGAGATATGCTCTAGAGAGAAGAGGAATGAAGGTCAGCAGGACTAAGACAGAATATATGTGTGTGAATGAGAGGGAGGATAGAGGAATGGTGAGGATGCAAGGAGTAGAGGTGGCGAAGGTGGATGAGTTTAAATATTTGGGATCAATAGTTCAGAGTAATGGTGAGTGTGGAAGAGAGGTGAAGAAGAGAGTACAGGCAGGATGGAGTGGGTGGAGAAGAGTGTCAGGAGTGATTTGTGACAGATGAGTACCAGTAAGAGTGAAAGAGAAGGTCTACAAGAGGGTAGTGAGACCAGCTATGTTATATGGGTTGGAGACAGTGGCACTGACAAAAAGTCAGGAGTTAGAGCTGAATGTTACAGCATTAAAGATGTTAAGATTTGCACTGGGTGTGACGTGGGTGGACAGGATTAGGAATAAGTATATTAGAGGGTCAGCCCAGGTTGGAAGGTTTGGAGACAAAGCCAGAGAGGCAAGATTACATTGGTTTGGACATGTGCTGAGGAGGGATGCTGAGTATATTGGGGAAAAGATGCTAAGGATGAAGCTACCAGGTAACAGGAAAAGAGAAAGGCCTAAGATAAGGTTTCTGGATGTGGTGAGAGAAGACATGTAGGTGGTTGGTGTGACAGAGCAAGATGCAGAGGACAGGAAGAAATGGAACCAGATGATCCATTGTAGCGACCCCTAATGGGAACAGCTGAAAAAAGATGATGATTTCTAATGTCATTTGTATTGTATTGGATTATACTGTATTTGTATTGTACTGTATGTGGAGCTTTTCTCCCCGGGCCTCTGCTGAAAACGGGTTCTGTAAACCCAGTCAGACCACCCCAATAAACAAATGTCAAATAAAATAAAATAAACAAAGGCATTTGGAAGTGAATGATAATTTGTTTTGAAGATGAATGTAGTGGGATTGTTTACCACATGGAGCAAATTTAGATCAGCAAGTAATTTGGTTAGGTCGTGTTGGACGGAACCCAGAAAGGTTAGGTTATAGTCACCTTAGATGATGGCCTATTTATTGGGTTTAGTGTGTGAGAGTATGTTAAGCAGTAAATGTTTAAATCTGGAGAGAGAAACTGGGGAAGCAAGTAGGCAATGGCAAGGTATAGTTGTTGAGGGTCTTGAGTGGAAGTTTAGTAAGTATCCGGTGTCAATATGTATCACTTGATTATTGACTTGGAAAACCACTGTGACATTGACAACTGATTTGTGGAGCAGCACAACACCACCAGCTCTTCTATTGCCTGGAGGTATCAAAGTTATAGTTACAGCTGGATAAAAAGTGTTATTTGTGGTGGTGAGTCTTTTTGAACCAGCTTTCTGTTATAGCTATTAAGTCTGGTGAGAGAAGTTTAAAAAGGAGCTGATGCTGTCCGGCTTATTTGTAATACATTTTGCACTGGTAAGTGTGAACAAGACAGAATCTGCAGGTTGGCTTATGTTAGTTGTGGAGGAAGTACTTGTTAAACAATGAATGCAGGAAGGGAAAAGGCTGTGAAAAGTTAGAATAAGTGAATATAGGATAAGGGTGGCAGAAGGAAAAGGGAAAGGAAACAATGTATTTTAATGGATGATAGTTGTTGGGGAAGTATGAGAGATGTGTAAGTCTGAGTAGATCATTTAACACCGGATATGCATCTGAACCATCCTTTTGAGTATTCATAAGCATAGACTGCATAGAGAATGCATACTAATATAAATGTAGATAACTAATATGTCTGGGTAGCACTAAAAAAAAGACTTAAAACTTATCTAGGAAGGCAAAAACAAATTGCAGAGATGCCTATGTCTTAGTCAGTGCACATACATCCACACCCACCAAGGTGAGAAGGGCTCGTAATGGAATGACGTTTCTAGTTTTGACTCCTAGCATTGATCAGTAACACCTTAATATTTTCCTTTGCTTTGTTATGTTGGTAGGTTTTATCATATTCAGCACAAAACCAAAGTAACAAACTTAAAATAAACACAGAAAATGGCAAACGAAGTAGCGAAGTACAAAAAGTTGATTTAATAAAATAAAATAAAATAAAATGAACCACAAAGATTTCAAAAGTGCTTTTTGTCCAGTACTATGACTGGGCTTCCTCAGATACCAACACATAATTGATGATAATGTTAAATACTTATTCCACTTAGTCATATGACTATTGCATCAGTGCATTACAGTTAATTAGTTAACTAAATAATTACCCCCCCCAAAAAACTAGCAAGTCCTAGAACTAAATTAAAACTAAAACAAACTTGAATATTAACAATACATAGGTAGAATGTTAAAAATACATATGTAATGCTACTTACACATACTCGCATGGAATGTTACATATTAAATGTTGAATACTAAAGAACTTTTTCTTAAACCTTCAAAGTTTTGTAAATAATAAAAAATAAAAAAGGTAAAATAGTGCAAGTTTCGTTACTTCATGGAAATTGATTAGCGTTCAAAGACAGTTGCCATAGTAATTCAAGGTATTCTAAAAATAATGAAGCAGGTTCCCTTGAATGTTTTCACTCATTTGATTAATGATTCTAAACTTAAATTTGTGGTTAGGGCAATGTTGAATGTGTCTCACTAGTGCGTTCTCTGTTTTAACTCCCCGAATAGCATACAAATGCTCATAAATCCTTTCTTTGAGTTTTCTGTCCATTTTATCAATGTAGAAAACAGGACAGAAAATGCACTGGGCCAGATAAACTACCATCCTACTGATACAATTGTAACAACCAATAGAAGTGAACTTCTGGTTGTTGATGTGAATAAATTGTCCCACTGCAATGAAACTGCAGTAGTTACAATTTTCACATCGATACATACCTGGTGTTCTAATGTAAGTTACCAAAGGTGTCTCTATGAGTTTCTTTAAATTCTTACCCCTTCTAGATGTGATAACTGGTTTGTTACCTAATTTATTCATTAATTCAAAGTCACTTCTGAATAAAACCCAATTCTTATTAATAATCCTCTTGATGCAAGTTGAATCTACACTAAACGTCAATATAAAGTTCATCCTATATTTTTGAACCTTATTTATGACTGAATTTGTGTTATTATCACCTGTAGGTGAATTTATTCAGGCTATCTTTTCTGTATCCTCACAATTAAGTCCACTAGAACTAAGTATTGGTTTGTAAAAACCTACTTCACGTTTCTGTGAAACTTCTGTAACCAACTCGTCAATGAACTTGTCAGGGTACCCGATCTTAATAAACATGTGTTTGAAGTTGTTAACTTCAGCTAAAAAATCCTCTTCAGTAGTTACCATTCTGGCAGCTCTTACAAGTTGCCCCTTTACTACTGACTTTTTTGTGCACGGTGGATGAGCACTTGTATAATGCAAAGAGGTGTTACAGTACGTTGGTTTACGGTAAATCAATGCAGTGTAATCATTAAGTGTGACATCTTTTGTTAACATGACATCCAAATATGCTATGTTGTTGTCACTATAATTAGATGTAAAGTTCAAAAAATTAGAACTAGCATTAAGTTCTTACAGGATAAATTCAGCCGCACTTTCGTTTCCCTTAAGAATTATAAAAATATCGTCCAGGAAATGTGTGTAATGTACAATCAAGTTTATGACGTTGGTGTTATTCAACAAGTGGACATGTTCCCAATGGGCCATCACCATGTTAGCGAAACTCGCACCACATGGTGAGCCCATTGCCACCCCTACCGCTTGTAAATATATTGTGAGGATACAGAAAGGATACCCCGAACAAATTCACCTACAGGTGATAATAACACAAATTCAGTCATAAATAAGGTTCAAAAATATAGGATGAACTTTATATTGATGTTTAGTGTAGATTCAATTAGCATCAAGAGGATTATTAATAAGAACTGGGTTTTGTTCAGAAGTGACTTTGAATTAATGAATAAATTAGGTAACAAACCAGTTATCACATGTAGAAGGGGTAAGAATTTAAAGAAACTCATACAGACACATTTGGTAACTTACATTAGAACACCAGGTATGTATCAATCTGAAAATTGTAACTACTGCAGTTTCATTGTAGTGGGACAATTTTTTCACATCAACAACCAGAAGTTCACTTCTATTGGTCGTTACAATTGTAACAGTAGGATGGTAGTGTATCTGGCCCAGTGCGTTCTCTGTCCAGTTTTCTATATTGGTAAAATGGATAGAAAACTCAAAGAAAGGATTTATGAGCATTTGTATGCTAATCGGAGAGTTAAAACAGAGAACGCACTAGTGAGACACATTCAACATTGCCCTAACCACAAATTTAAGTTTAGGGTCATTGATCAAATGAGTGAAAACATTCAAAGGGGACCTGCTTCATTATTTTTAGAATACCTTGAATTACTATGGCAACTGCATTTGAATGCTAATCAATTTCCAGGAATTACTGAAACTTGCACTATTTTACCTTTTTTGAAACTGAGAAGTTTACTACATTAAAAATAACATTTTAATTTTATTTTATTTTTATTTTTTATTATTTACAAAACTTTGAAGGTTTAAGAAAAAGTTATTTAATATTCAACATTTAATATGTAACATTCCATGCGAGTATGTGTAAGTAGCACTACATATGTATTTTTAACATTCTACCTATGTATTGTTAATATTCAAGTTTGTTTTAGTTTTAATTTAGTTCTAGCACTTGCTAGGTTTTTTGGGGGGTAATTATTTAGTTAACTAATTAACTGTAATCCACTAATGCAATAGTCATGTGACTAAGTGGAATAAGTATTTAACATTATCATCAATTATGTGTTGGTATCTGAGGAAGTCCAGTCATAGTACTGGACAAAAAGTGCTTTTGAAACTTTGTGGTTCATTTTATTTTATTTTATTAAATCAACTTTTTGTACTTCACTACTTCGTTTGCCATTTTCTGTGTTTATTTTAAGGTTTTATCATATTGTCATTGCATTAAAAAGAGTCTGTGGAGGTGGACAATGATCAAACTGCAAGAGAGGACAGATGCAGGCAGTCCTGGTAAACCAACATAGTCTGCCAATCATATCCTCCCAGGCTGACAAATATTGGACCCCCTTTGGATGGCTAAATATAAGCAACCCTGCACATGTGAAGTCATCCTGCACACAAGGATATGTGACATCTATGTAGAAGATGATGGATTCACACCTATACAAACACCTCAGTCCTACCAAAAAGTCCAGAACCCTATCTATTGTGCTACACGTGTTATACAAGCAAAGGAAAATTTGAAGTAGCTACTGATCAGTACTAGGAGCCTAAACAAGAAACTCCCCTTACTACAGGCCCTCCCCATCCTGGCAGATGTAAAAGTTTGTGTAGTGACTGACACGGTTTAAAATGGTGGAAAGCATTCCAGCTGTGCAGGGCTATAATGCCTTCTACACATTTAAACCAACTACTGCACAGGAGGGGGTAAAAAGAAGATGTTTCAGTTTTCATCCAGAAGAGGTTCACATCAAGGCTGACGAAGCAACATAATGCGTTAGAGCAAATTGCCAACAGAAAAGTCCAAATCCAAATAGTAGCTAGCAATAAAACTTCCTCTTTGATCCAAGAAAGTCACAGTGCTTATCTACAAGAACCGGAATCATTCAGTATTAACTCGAGTACCATTTTCCTAGTTGATCTAAACTATCGAAATGAAGACAAGGAAACCTACACCACCACTTGTACACAAGCTCAGAGATTCCTGGACTTTGTCAATGCAGCTTGGATACTGTCCTTACTACTATGGGGGCATCTTGTACTACCCCTTGCATATCTTCATTACTTGTTACATCTGACCATAAAGTTGTCTGCTTCAAAATAAAATTGAAGCCCAGTACCCCTCCAATCCTAGGTAACTTTAGAAGACACACTGCCTACTCCAAAGTGATACATTAGCAAGCTTCAACTGTGCATAAAACCCATTTAACTCCAAAGAAGATGTGGAAGCATACACTACCACACTACAACTGCATAGATGCAGCAGTACCTAGTAGGAACAACCACACAAGAATCTTAGTGCAACCATAATATCAACAAACTTTACAATAAAACATCTTTATTAAATTTTCACATAAGACAACGGCAATCTTACATTTATATAAATGAAAAACATACAAAATGATACCACTTTAGTTGCAAACAGTTTACATCACAGACACCACTGAAACAACTGTAGTTGCAAACATTATACATTACTTATAAACCATCCAATCATTGTCAGTTAAGCATTGTATGGCTCATTCAAATCCTGTCTCTTAAACTTTGGTCCTGCTCTGCAAATATTGTACCCACATTTCCCATTTTTTCCCATTAGTTTGCTCCTTCCCTTTTCTAAAGATTCCAATTCCAGTAGTTTCATCTCTGTTACTATATGCACTACTTCTAGTAAAGTTGGTCTAGACTTTAATTTCCATTTTCTAGTAATTGCTTTTTTAGCAGCCACCATAATTAGACTCAGCAAGGCTTTACTATGTCTAGGCAATTCCAATTCTGTAGCATAACTCAAAAAAAAAAAAAAAATTCCCCAGTCAGTCCAATCTGCTCACCCAGCATCTCCAACAGAGCAGTCTGCAGGGAATCCCTAAAGTCTGCCAGCTCATTGCACTTCCAAAAAATATGTTCCCAGCTACCTCTTCCTTGCCTGTCACACCCCCAACATTTGCTACCCACCTGAGGAAAAATTCTAAAGAGTCTACTTGCGGTATAAAAATACTTATGTAAACACTTCCAGGCAAAGATCCTAAATTTTCTAGATCCTAGATCCCCCAGCATCTCTACCCTCATAGCCACATAACCACTCCCATCCCTAAATTACCCTATCACAAGCAAACCCCACTTTTAATCACCTGTCCTATATCATACTGCCTTATCTAATCTAACAACCTCTCCTCTAGACCAATCTCATCCCACCTCTAACTACTAAATATATTTGCTTTTACCAATTCCTCCCACTTTTCCAAAACACAGCCATACTCAATACACAACCTCCAAACAAGAAATGCTAATCAGACCCTCACTAGATTTAATCATCATATGTCTCTCCCTGTTCCTCACATACTTTCATTATCTAGCCCCTCTTACTCACATTTATCACTCCCCCTTTATATACAACCTCCACTTTCTTCAGATTTAAATCAGTCCTCCCTCCCCATATCTTTCCTCACCTCTTCTGTCTTAATGACACTTACTTATTTAACAGAAGACTTATCCCTACCATATCTAAAACTGTCTGCATCCCTCACACCCTAAACCAACATGGCTTCTCCACCCTTAATCCCAACTCCAAATTCTCTAAACAACTTTCTTCCCTCCTATTCCGACTGATCTCTATCCTCCTCTCTGATAACATTCACCCAAACCCTGGTCCCTCACCCAGCCAGAATACTAGATTACCCTCTCCATCCTCCTCCTCCTCTCCACACAAGTTTTTCCTATTCGCTACAATAAATGCTCAAATTTATGCAACAAGATTACTAACTTTCATGGCTGGCTCATCCACAACAAACCAGACATTTTAGCTATCTCAGAAACATGGCTAAAACCTCACATGCAAGGATACATAAATTACTCAGCTCAATTTTAGAATTATAAGAAATGACAGAATCAAAAAGAAAGGTGGTGGAGTAGCCCTAGTCTACTCTTCCTCCCTAATGGTTACTCCCTATACAAAGCCCATATCCCAATTTTCTACATCTGAAATAACCCTGGCCCTCCTAATGATAAATAACAACAAAAGCATATGTATAATTGCCCTTTACATCCCCCCAGGAATCAATATCCCCATTCTTGAGAATATTCTCTCTTGGATCTCAACTAACATGCAAAATGAGACTGTCCTCCTTGGTGGCACTAATATTAACTGGTCTTCTGTAAACTCTCCCACAGCCTCACAAAATATAAATCTGTATAAATTTACCCAACTAATCAATTCTCCAACTAGACCTACTAAAGATACTATCTCAGGAACTATTCTAGACTGGATACTAGTTTCCCACCCCCATAGTATCTCTGATAGAGGTACCATACCTAACCCACATAGTGACAATCTCCCTGCCTTTGCACGACATACACCTCTTTCTCTCTAGTCACAGCATAACTATATCACAGCCCATTCCCTCAAAAATTTCAATGCTCAAACCTCACCCTAAAACATAACAACTGGAACCCTTTAAAAACTCTCTCTCTCTCTAGATGATGATGTCTCCTACTTCAGTTCTGAATTCCTTAACCTACTCAACAGCTTTGCTCCCCTTTGGTCTAAAAGGGTCAAAGCCAAAACTGCCCCATGGTTAACCAAAGAGACAGTCTCCCTCGTGCATCTCCATGATAAATTGTGGAAACTGCACCAAAAACATAAGGCTCCCAATAACTTGGCCAACTACAGACAACTCCAAAGCAGAGTAAAAAAAACAAATTGCCATGGACTGAAAAACCTATTACACAAAATTACAAAATAATAACAACTCAAACCATAAAAAGTTCTGGAGCAGCTGCTTCATCCTGATAAAAAAGACAATCTTTGCCCCGATCCTACTTCTTCTGACTTCTCCTTAGCTACACAATTTAACTCATTCTTTATTGACTCAATAGCTAAACTTATCACAACCTTCCCTAATAATATTTCGGGCAAATTCCCATCTCCCCCTTCAATCCCAACCCACTCTAATTCTAACCCTACTCAGCACCCCCATTTCTTATTCAAACCTATTCCTACTGCTACCATAAAAAACTCCTTCAAAAATTAAAACTATGATCAAATGCCCCAGATGAGTTTCCCTGTAATTTCCTTAAGCTAGCTGACAATGGCATAGCTCTACCCATCTCCACCCTAATAAACTGTTCCATTCAGGAAGCTTATGTACCTCTCCTCTGGAAAAAAAAACCCTTCATTATTCCCCTCCACAAGGGAGGTATCAATACAGAAATCTCTAATTTCCATCCAATAGCCATCCTATCCTCCATCTCTAAACTTCTTGAAAAATGTGTCCACCTACAACTACTACCCTTTCTACTAGACAATAAACTACTTACTCCAACACAACATGGCTTCAGACCCAGGTATAGCACAACTACAGCCCTTCTTTCCTTCCTTGAAACCATCAACCATGCTCATGACTCCAACAACATTGTATCAACCCTCCTCCTAGATTTATCCAAAGCCTTTGATACAGTTTCACATAAACTTCTCCTATCCAAGCTATCCTATCTGAATCTTTCCTCATCCTCCATCAATTGGTTTTCCAGCTACCTTGCAAACCACCAGCAAGCCGTCAAATGGAAAAATTTCACCTCTTCCTTCATTCATACTATCACAGGTGTCCTACAAGGCTCTATACTAAGTTCATTACTGTTCAACATCTTCATTAACGACTTCCATCACTTCATCTTTAATGCTAAACTGGTCCGATAAGCTGACAATTCCACGATTGTCTATTCCGCCAAAACCCTTCCTACACTCATGAAACTAACTCAAGAAGCCTTCTTCTGTACTGAGACCTGGATGCTTAATAATCACCTTGCTCTCAACCCTTCAAAAACTAAGATCATGTTATTGACCCCTACTAAATCTTCCAAAATTGATAAGAACTCTTTCTCAATAATGAGCCAAAACTCAACCCCACTTGAAATAGTTCCCCACTCTAAACTTCTAGGAGTACTCATTGATGACCAATTAAAATTTGATATCCAACTACAAACTAATATCAGGAAAACTCATCAAAAACTGGGTATGCTTTATCACCACAATCATTATCTTACTCCTTCAACCAAACACACCCTCTCTACTACCTGTCTCCTCCCCTCCCTTCTATACAGTGCCCCTCTCCTTACCTATCTCATCCCCTCCCTTCTGTACAGTGCCCCTCTCCTTACCAGTCTTCAATCCTCCCTAAAGTCCAAACTAGCTTCCTGCTACAACAAAATCACTAAGTTTGCTACCGGATCCAAATACTCCTCCCACCATTGCAAAGCTCTCCACTCCTTGAACTGGTTGGAACTCACAAACTATCTTTCCTATATAAAGCTCTCCACTGCCCATAAACTCATCTTCCAACCTTCAAATTGTCCCTCATTCTCCTCAACCCTCCAAATACACCAGCCCAGCAGTCTACTTAGGTCCAGCAACCAGAACCTCCTGGAAGTGCACAAGCCCACACAAACTCCAGGGACACTTCTGTTATCTTTCTCACTAGCACAACTATAGAATTCCCTTCCCCCACACATTCATATCACCCATAATCTCTCCTCCTTTAAGAACATTCTCCACACTTACCTCTCTTCCCGCTGGGAATGCTCCTGTTCCCATCCCAAATGACACACATTCTCTATTATTTGCATATTTCTGCCCTATGAAACTATACTCCAGCTTGTGTTTCCTTTATCAGCTACTGTTATTTGTCCATGACCTAAGAATACTCCATAACAACACTCCTCTCAAAGTTTTCCTCATCCACTTTGCTGTTGCCTTGTTTTTCATTATCAAAAATGTATACATTTTAAACTCTTTGACTCTTTATCATGACATCATTTTGGAATTGTCTTATTGTTGATTTTTTATTGTAAACTGTATATTGACTTTCTCTTGATGTATACTGTACAACTGCATTTGAATATACTGTGATTTTTATTGACAACTGTATTTGGAGCTTTTCTGCCCGGGCCTCCATTGAAAACGGGCTCATTTTAGGCCCAATAGACTTTCCCGGTAAACAAACTGCAAATAAATAAATAAATATTTTGTTGCATATTTGGGAGATATATATATCCCCATCGTTTCTTTGTGAATTGCTTATCAAATCTCTCTTCCCAATCCTTTCTAAGCTCCTCTGATTGACCCTTATAATTATCATACAATATTGTATATGCTTTACTAATTATTCCTTTTTTAATGGCAGACTCTGTTCTAGATTCTATTAAAAACTCTACCAGTGCTGGTCTTTCATTTAGGAGCCCCCTACTTCTTTCTGTTTGCCTTACTCTGATATCAGTCCTTGATAGGGAAGGCAATCTCTAACCTGCAGTCCAAATAAATTCTTGGCCTCTTCCCATTCTATTACCTTTCCCTTTCCAGTTATTTGCTCCCAATACCTTGGTTCCTTTGCCAGTTTTCTGCAATAAATTTCAGCCCCCTATTGCCTATTATCTGTATCCCTGACCACATTCATCCCTATCAGCAAAATCTCTTTTCTCCTTTCTTGTGCTGGTTTGGTGCTTAGAACTCTTCCTGCAATTTTATGAATATAATACTCTGTATGATTTTGGTTGTTCTCCTGCATCCAAAATCCCAATCTCTCCTTATTTCTTGAGCTTCCTCCCTGTATCAGCATCATTCCTTTCCACTTTGAATTATAGTGTTCTGCTTGTGCTATCTAAAAGAGCCTTAGCTGTGTTGCTGTAAAATACCCCCTAAAATGAGGTAATCCTAGTCCACCTTGTTCTGTTAGTAGAATCAGCTTATCCCATTTGATCCTTGCTGTCTTTCCTTCCCAGATAAAATCCTTCAACTCTTTTTTAATTGCTATCCACAAAAAAGGAAGAGACTTTTGACCAAAAGTAAGAAGAGTAACTCCCAGAAAGATAGAACCCTTGTCTTTGCAATAAACAGACAGTTAAAGAGGTTAATAAAATCCATTAATGCCAAGTCTTAGGCTAAAATAGCCATGCAAGCCAAAGACAATTACAAGGTCTTTTTAGATATGTTTGTAATCTTAGAAGTACAATGCAGTAGTGCACTAAACTTATTAACCTTGTATTAAAAGCAAACATTTCTTATTTTAAACTTTGCATTAAAAGCAAACATTTCTTATTTCATTTATTGCTTTGGAAAAATATTTTACTTTATATAATATCTATCAGAACACTGAGGCTGAAGATATAGCTAACCTACTAATAGATTCATCTCAGACTTTACCCTTCTATCCTCTCCATCTATGCCACAAGATATACCTGAAAATGATTTGTCTGCAGCTATCAAACAAGACCAAGTCCTGAAAGTGTTACCAAAGCAAGCTAAAACTAGTGCATCAGTGGGTCCTGACAATATGCCTAGGTGCATCGTAGATAACATGAAAGATGATTTAGCCACTTCCAAGAATACTGTTTAACCCCGGCCTCCATACAGGTTTTGTACCAAGTGAATGGAGAAAAGCTACAGTCATTACCCTGCATAAGGGAGGAGGTTCCATAAACCCAGGCAATTTCAGACCCATAAGTTTGATCAGCCTCATATGTAAAGCCATGAAAAGACTAAACATAGAACTAATAAATAAGGACATAGGGACCCTACAAACACAAACCGGTTTAGTTTGGATTTGTCAGTAGCAGGTCATGCTTACTCAACCTGATGGACCTCTTTGGAAAAGTCACCAAAGCTGTGTATAAAGAGAAAACAGTACACATTACATGTCTTGACCTGGTCAAATCTTTTGACACAATCCCCCACTCAGTCACAATAGAAAAGCTGAAAAAATGGGAATAAACCCTTATGTTACCTGCTGGATTGCCAGCAAGCTCACAGATAAGATGCAGAAAAATCAATATTGGGGAAGATACTGCCACAAACAGACCACTTACCAGTGGAGTCTCCCAGGGTTCAGTGGGGGACCACTTCTGTTTGGCATATACTTCTCTGAAGAAAAAGCCAATACCAAGGGTGCTGTTTAACCATGTTTGCAAATAACTGTAAACTAGGAGCAGTTAATGACTCCCCAAATTATTAAGCCATCCTGCAAGAATGTTTTTCCGAAACAAATAACTGGTGCCACAAACATGGACTGAAAATAAATGCCAAAAAGTGCATTATCATTTCTTTGGGAAGTCGTCTACAATGGGGAACTGCCACACTGACATGCTTTTGAGAGTTGGGCCCAGTGTGTTCTGAACTTATGTGGAGAATGACCAAACTTTCAACCAACATGTACCCACTGTCATATGAAAATCCTTTTACGTTGCACAATTTATAAGCAAAGGGATTGTGACTAGATCTAGAGATATCATTGTTCCCTTTACTCAGCCCTCATAAAGCCAATCATTGAGTATAATGCCCCTTTGGAATGTATTTATCCAGACACATGCAACATCTGGAACACCCACAGAGATGCCAAACTGAAAGGATACAAGGACTAAACCTGTCCTGCATGGACCACATCAAAACCCTGTCACTATACTTGCTAATCCTACATTATACTAAGAGGTGACCTGTGTCTGGCATACAAGGTATCTTCTGACCCATTACTGATGAATTTACTGCACATCAGCAAGTCAAATGGCATCAGAAATACTCAGTGCAGAGAACTAAACCTCTTCTGCAACATCAACAGCAGTTTGGAGGGACAGGTGTGTTCCACAGAGGATGCCACTTCTCTGGAACAGACTCCCCATCTATGTAAAACAAAGCTTATTCTAGTCCATATTCAAGCACAAGTTTATATGGATGAGTAACAGAAACTGTACCCAAGGATAGCTTCCTGTGCTACTCATGAATAGAGGCAGTCCCTAAATGTTTTTATCCCAAGCACGGGTCCACTCAAAGTAGCTATGCTATGATCTCAGTAATTCTCACAAGGGGTAGTATAAAATTATTAGCCATAGGATGGGTAAGACCAGTTTAACACCTAGCAGGATAGGTTAATTCAAGCACCAAATGAGAAATTGGCTAGGCTTACCAAGGCCTGCAAGGGCAGCTAGCCTTGTACTTACCTATCAGCCTATGAATAGCTTAGTCCCTTTCGGCTTTTCACTACTTTTGGCTTATTTTGGTTAAATGTATCTGACCCATTTTCACCCGCTGTTTAAGTATTTTTCCCAGAATCTATTATTCACTTCATACCTCTCATTAAAAGTTCAGCACTAGTCCCCATTTTGCTGTTGAAAAAAATCTGCATTGCAGTAAAACCAAGTCTGCATGTCTGTCTTAGAGCTAACAAAAATTGCTTTTTGCTTGTAGGTGTCATGGGATGCTAGCCAAGCACTTTAAGCAAAGAAAAGGCGGTGAGGACTTAAGCATACTGTCTTGCTGTATACTGGTAGCTAAATTAGAACAAAACATGAAATGAAATTCTGAAATTGTCATATCTTACTTTTGCACTAGGAAAGTAGAAAAGTGAAAGGAGTTGAAAACCAGGGAAACAGAGAGATAGCTAATTTGTTTAGGATTATGGAGTTGTTTTATGGAGGACCAAGTAATGTGGTTTGTTGAATGCTGAAAGCGCTAGATTATATAATAAAGAGGATACATAGAGTGATAGTCACAATGGACATTTATAGCAGGAACAGAATGCCTGAGCTAAGGAAAGGTAAGGCATAGATAAAGTACTACAGGCTGTGAATTTTCCCAAGTCAAATTAAGTCAAAAATAAAGGGAGCAGTTGACAGAAACACAGATGGGCAGAATGTTGGGAGTGGGAAAAGGCAAGGGTGTTAAAGTATCGGAATTAAATAAATGTTGTGATCTACATCTGAAGTTGGGGAGGGTCAAACAGAGATAAAAGACAGCAAGTAAGACTAAAATGTTTGTCATTGAGCTGGGGAACGAAAAACAGATACTAATAGAATGGCTGAATGAAAAGTCAGGGAAAATGATAAAAAGATGATAGGATATAAGAAAACTTGTTGAGGAAAAGTAAAATAAAATTGAACTGAAAAGGGTGACATAATTATCCTAACAGAATTCATTCCAATACATATCAAACAGGTAAGTAAACATTTAGACAGAGCAAACTAGGCACTAAAATTAGAAAGGGAATATCTATTCTTCACTCAGGTGTAGCATCTAGAAAATAATGTTGTAAAGAGGAAAGTAGGTAGCAGATGAACTGGTGGATTTATACATGAATGTGTGTAAATTAGTAATATTATATATTAGCTAGCATGATAAAAACTATACCCTGGGATTCAATAAACTCTTTGCAGGAATAGTGTTATTCCTGCATGGAGTGGTTCATTTCCGTGTAGCACAGCAGCGCCTAGCATATTCATGAAGGCGCGCTGCTGTTTAACCTACATGGACCGTGAACGAGTGCAGGGGGCATTTTCAAGTAGTGCACAGATGTTGAATACGCCCCCTGTACTAAGAAAGTGCCATATAGCATTTTCTAATCATGATACGGCCTAATATTAGAGAATTTCTCTAATATTATGCAGTATTTCAGCGTCCGCAGACACTGAAATGAATCAGATGATCATTTCAGTGTCTGTGGACACTGAAATATATACGGCAGCAGGAAGGCAATGCAGGAGGTGTGTGACAGGTTCTGTGACACATCCCCTGCATTGTAAAAGTGTCGTATGACACCTTGCAACCTGCTAAAGCAGGAAGTGTGTACAAAGGCACAAATAATGGGGGATAAAGCCCTGAAAAGCGTCACGTCTTACATATTGCCCTCACAAACTTAGAAAGTTGATAGAAAACAGGTCAGGCATTAGCATGAATTTCCGAAAGATAGAGTCTGAAAGTCAAATGTATGCCAGTATTCTTTGACAGCAGTCCATGTGGACAAAGGCACAAATAATGGGGGGGGGGCAAAACACTAAAAATAGGGACACCACTTAAATATTGCCCTCACAAACCTAGAAAGTTGATAGAAAACAGGATATTTATTAGCATGAATCTCTGAAGGATAGAAGCCTGAAAGCCAAATGTATGCCATTATTTCATGATTGCAGTCCTCAATGACTCGTTGGAACACCACAATACTCACTATATAACATAATAATATAATAATAATATTATATATATATTTTTTTAGGCTAAGGAATGTTTACGCATAGCTAAGCAGGTGTGCGCATTATGGCCCTCTGCTTACCATAACTTAAACAACCCATAGGAAATAAATACAAATATACAGCTAAAATTCTCAAGCTGAGATAGTGTAATGGTTAGAGTCCCAGCTTTACATGCAGGCGTTCATGGTTCGAGTACCAAGACAGGCAAATTATTTTTATATGGGAAAGCAGTGTTAAAATTATTTATTTAAACTTAAATTATGTAGTAACCATTTTTTGTCAACCAGGGTAGTGTAGCTGGTGTAAAATGGAAGTGTGAGTGCATATAACATGTGAAACCACCCATGTATACACGTGTCACATACAGTATAGTCACACCCCTTGCCAATGTAAGGAAACACATAGAGGGATGTCATCTAAAGTGATTCATATACACTTAATAACTGAAGTCAGTATTCTGATATATTTAATAAATGAAAAGTGAGCAATGGTTAGCAATGCTCAACTATGTTTAGCAGGTGCAACCATTACTAAGACATGAATGCTAAGCAGCAGGTAGCTCAGCTAAGTGGATTTGCACACTGTTAAACAGTGCTCAACAACTTCTCCTTTAAACAATGTTAAAACCAGCTCAGTGGGTTTGCGCACTGCTTAGCAGAGCTTCACCTTTTCAAAATGGTCCAATGGCAGCAAAGGGTGGAATATCGCACAATTTAAATGGTGCGGGCAGGAATACAGCTATAATCTGTTATAGTCCATCTGTGCAGATACAGTGGCTGGTATATGAGAGGGAGTGCACTTTTAGGCACAATGCTGGAGCATTTAGGAGTCCAGGATCATGGCTGGTCTCCTAGTAAAAAACATGAGTAGAGACTGCTGCAGGGCCAGTACCAGGGTTCCCAATACAAAACAGAGGCCTGGGACTATCTCACACGTGACCTCACCAGTGCTACTTGCATCTCCCGGACTGGTGAGCAGGTATGGCACCACTATGCTGACCTAAAGCATAGGAAGGGGGCGCACTTGGAACAGTGGATCCAAGATGGATGGACCCGGAATGCTCAAGTAGTGTGTAGGTATCACTATCAAGTAGTTTGTAGCAAATACTAGCCTGAGAATGTGATAGACAGATATGCATAATGTGTGGTTTTCTCCCCTACAGCTGCAGCAGAGAGGGCTGTGAACGTCGAAGCCCATGATGACAGACTGCTGAGGCTACACATACAGGCTGATGAGTACAAATCTATTTTGCAGTATATTGTTAAAATAGCTAAGAAGGAGTACATTGCTTACTGCTAACAGGTATACTGTTACTATGTAACCATATACTATGTTACTACTACTAAATAAAAACTTTTGACTGATGAATATTGAAGTACAATAAAGACCCTTAAAAAAATGTTGTGTTTATTCTCGTATGTTGGTGTAGACATAAATAGAATGTATACAGGTTCTTCACAGCAAATATGGCTGTGACAGCATACATTAGCTGAGGTTCATCTGTGAACAAGCTGTTAGGAGAAACTGTGCATGGTGTAGCTGTAAAACGAGATATAAATGAAATGTGAAATATATACTGCACTAAGCTCTGAACCTTGAATAGTAATATGTAAAGTATCAAAGTGTGTTATATGCAGCATTGCCTTATGTTAACCTTTGTTATCCAGATTGTAGTAATCCAAACGGGTAATGCATAGTACAATAACTATCTGTCATGCATGCATCACATGATAACAAGTTCAGACTGTCTAACCAAGAGACTATTAGGCAGAAACCAGTGAAACAAGAAACTGCAGTTCCCCAGGAGCTTGGTGTGATGAGAAATAGCTTAGTTGTTTATTTTGCACACCAAGACATGGTTCAAATCCAGGGAGTGGTGCTAAGATGTGTGCATATCTACACACAAGGAATCAGGAATAAATGTAAAAACAGTCAGGTAGTGTTAACAGATATTTCCCCACAGGTTTTACAGGTAAATAAATGTTGCCAGCAGCTGTATGAAGGGTATACTAATAAACTGTGTACAACTGTTCAATTGTCCCACCACATGCCTGCAAATGATAGCAGGGTAGGTACAATATGCACTCTTTCCGACTCATAGCTCTCAACTATACAGATACTCACTGAATGTCCAGATATTTGTCTCAGATTTTTGGTCCATTTTACATAAAGTAGTGGTCTCATGGCAAATCAGTGGAAAGCCATTATAGACTGAAGTTAGAAAATAATGATAGACATGCATGTGTCAGACGTCATATCCATCAGAAAAGCTATGCAAATGCAAAACCTGTTATTTTGTCAACTTTTTAAGTTTGTAAGAGCAATATCTAAAAATTGCCCATAATTATGGGCCTTTGTCCCACTCTTATGTATGGCTTCGTCCAGATGTCATGTTCTAAGAGGTTGAGAGATATATTCCTGATGCATGTCTCTCAAGTGTCACACTGTCACGGCTCGTAGTCACTGCTGCAAATAATCCTGGACACAGAAAGGAAACCAGATGATGTATGCAAGTAGCACACTCACATAACAGCAGTTCAGGGTACCCCTCCTGTGCCAGATATGTAACCATGACATGTATGGGTCCCCTCTAGTCATGTACCCAGAGTTGTCACAGTTTGCCTCATACCATTCCAGGCTGACAGTTTAATAGGTATGTTTGTACTACAGAAGCTATGGGTATAGGTAGATGTAAAGTGAGGGCAGATCCATTGAGTATTGAGCAGTACTGTTGTGGAAGATAGAAGCATAAACAGTTGTTAATGGACTTTTTGTCTCTCTCCCCACCCTTCATCTGCTTCAATAATAATTACTCATATACTATGGGTATGTTGTGCTCCAACTCTAATGTTGGGACTTGTGTTATATTATTGTTAATATGTTTGATTGCTTGCATGTTAAAATACCTTGTTCAAATACCATTGTTGGTGGCCTGTTGCCGTCAATGTTACTGGCATGCCATTATGATGTTTACTGTTGTTCCATTTATGCATGTGTCCTGTTTGCTATGCAAATGTTTCAGATCTGTTTTATGGGGTTAATTGGAACACCCATGCATGCTGTTATAACTAATCTTGAAATGTGTTGTTCATGGCTAACCAACATATTTTGTAAAACCTCAACATCATAGCGGGTTTGGAAAGGCAGATCCCAGCGGATCCGCCTGTCCCACCTCATCTGGCTGTGACACCAGGCCTAAGCATGTCTGGGACCCAACCCAGATTTCCCTTGTCCGCTGGTCCTGCACCACCTTCAGGTGGAACTGCCACAGGGGATGGGGCCCGTTCTCCCCTGGGAGCTGGCATGGACAGGAGGCTGTCACCAGCAGTCAGGTATGGGGTTTGGTGCACAGCACCCTTCGATCTGAGTTTGGAGAGCAGCTGCACCAGATTGAGGGCTGCCTGGTGCACCTGGAGGGGCAGGCTGCTCCTCCTGTCCAGCCCCCAACACAGCCACCTTTGAAGCCATGAAGGTGCAGTGGTGACTGCCCATGGGTAGGGATCTCAGTCCCACTGTAACCACAGAGGGGGCCCATGGGCTTTGGATTCCCAGCCACCCTCCCCGTCAAATGTGTTTACCCCCCTCATTTGTCATATACCACCCCTGTCTGCTGTCTTGTCTGTCTCCCTACCCAACCTACCTCCCCATTACCTACAATCCTTCCCCAACATCCCACTCTCATCTTAAAAAAAGAAAAGGGCATCGGTCCCAAAAACAAAAAATATATCACCCCATACATAGCTGTCCATTTCACACACATCATTGGACACATGTAATCTGGTTCAATTGGCTTGACAACACATTTCTGTTGTCTTCACCCCCTCTCTGGGGCTTGAGTGTCCAAATTCATCTCCAAATTCTGTACAAATGCACAGCTGCTGCTGTATAAGAAATGTACAGCTATGGACCTTCCCTACACCCATCCTGCACATCCCTAACTATCTTTCATATTGTTTTTCCCTCTGCGTGCCCCTTTTTCACCACTTTCCTATAACCCCTTTTTCTTTTCTTTTAAGAATTTAGCATGGGTGTAAGCAGGAGTAAGGGAGTTTGCGTGATGCTAAGTGAAGCCAACACAGATTAAGCATCTCTGTTGTTAACCGTATGTTGGCATTCTGCAAACCCGCTTAAAGTCAGTTAAAACTGCTTTAATCACTCTGTCTCCATCAGCCACTGTTCTGCCTAACAATAACATAATCAGCCCTGCCAAGTTTCAAACCCAGGGCCCTATACACCATAATCAGTGCAATGCGCCACTACACCATTTGAGCTGTAGGGATTTCTGATGCTGTTTCAAACATATCATGCAGTAGAGTCATTCAACAGTAGGGAAAATATTCTGTAGAATCAGGTTTTGTATATATGCATATACACAAGTATATATGTATGGAGATGCATATATATATATATATATAGAAAAATATATACATAATATATATAGAGATATACATATACAATGGCACCCACAGACAGGTGCAAGGGGGTGCACTTGCACCCCCCTGGAATCGGCTAGCCAGGAGATTAATTTTACTTCTAATTTAAAAAAAAATTTAAGAGCGTTCTTCTTTAAGAACGCCCTTTGCGTCCAGTCGTACAAACGAAACAGGTGCTTGCGACCTCATAGGCACTGGAAGCATAGAGTGAGGGGGGAGGGAGCACCCTCCCACTTTTACAGCTGTAAGACCTATAGGTGGACCCATGTGTGCATTGCACGCAAACATTAAATTCAAACACAAAGTGTGCGGAAATGGATTCCACATCAAGCCAGAGTCACAGTAAGGAGAGATTTCCCCACCAAGGCTCCGTTTATGTGTTGAAAGGAAGCTCCATTTGTTACATGCTGAAAGGTCCATATTTATTTACTTTATGCAGGCTGAGAGGTCCGTTTTACAACTTATATGCTATGCAGGCTGAGAGGTCCGTTTTACAATTTGCAGGCTGAGGTCCGTTTTTACAATTTGCAGGCTGAAAGGTCCGTTTTTACAATTTGCAGGCTGAGAGGTCCATTTTACAGTTTGCAGGCTGAGAGGTCCGTTTTACAAGTGCAGGCTGAGAGGTCTGCTTTACAGTTTGCAGGCTGAGAGGTCCGTTTTACAAGTGCAGGCTGAGAGGTCCGTTTTACAAGTGTAGGCTGAGAGGTCCGTTTTACAGTTTGCAGGCTGAGAGGTCCATTTTACCATTTGCAGGCTGAGAGGTGTGTGTGTATGTCAACACTTTCTATTTACTTGTATAGTTAAACCAAGCAGAATAGTCTGGCTGAGAACTGTATTTTAATGTTTACCTACTTTTGCCAGTTTCTAAAGCTATAACAGCCAAGCCAACATATAGTGTTTTATTTATTTTGCTAAATCTTTGTCTTATTAGTTAGGGATGACTTCTTGAGTCACTATTTTCCCATATTCATGGAGAGCTCAGGGTAGGTGCTCTATTATTTAACTACAGTTTATCAGGCAGGCAGACAGACAAAAGTGAAAGAAACAGTACCGTAGTGCATAATTGCAAGCTGAACTCGAGGCATCATAACTTACAAAACACCAATTAATAATTTATTCTAAAGAACAAGACACAGCCAGGGTGGAAGCATATTAAATACAAACAGTATAGTTAGATTGCAAAATGGTATGCAGTGAAACCTAGAACCACATAGCTGCAATAATAATAATGGAGTCATTTGCTAGGGGATAAAGAAATAACCATAAGAGCCGATACTGGGCATACCTCTCATCTTCTTTGTTCCAGTACTCAGGACAAAGCAGAAAATAATCTTGTGGCAAAGGTCCAAAATCAATGACATATTTTTTTTTTCAATTTACTCTAATTCACTTACAGAGTTAATAGAACTACAGATTTTGCATCAATATGTATTTTTTTAACAATAAAAAGAATGGGAATCTGTCTGGCATTGACTGCTAGCAAGCCTCACTGATTTACCAGAAAATCAAACATTTTAGGAGAGGTAAGGCAAAAATATAGGTCAAGGATGAAGGCTGCGGTTCTCAAGCTGAAATATGGGATTGAATAACTGTGGTGAGACTCGGAGATGAAGATTTTTTCTGTATCATGCATCTGCAGTTCCTGGCATGTCTACAAATGACCTTTGCCTCTCTGCCTGTTCTGCAAAGTGAGTGTGTGTGCGATTTGATAAAGCTTTCTCCTCAAAAGAAAGATATACTCATTAGAGATCAAAGCTTAGTCTTGGGGAAAAAAATGTAATGCATTTTATTTTTACTTAATTTTTTGAGGAGATACTAGCATTTGATATCCAAGAAAATGCTAATGTGGAGTTTTTCTTGATGGCAGAAGCATTCATGATGCATAAGCCATTGCTTAAAAATACAGGATGTCTTTAGTTTCCATACATGTGTAGGTTGACTAAGGAAAATGGTAATGTAGAGTTTGTTCTGATAACAAAGACATTGTTTGGTGATTTGGGGTTAGAGCCCTGTGAGAATGTTACTGACAGCGGTGACAGAGAAAGAGGGAGGTAGGAGAGTGAATGTGTGTGTGTGTGTGTGGGGGGGGGGGGGGGTTCATACCGTGCAATTATCCAGATTTTTTCTCATATTTTCAGTTTCTTTCTCAAAATTGTGTTTTTCTGGCAAATCATTGAGGACTGAACTCAGAAAATAACGGCACACATTTGAGCTTTAGACTTCATATCTTTCAGAAAATGCATACTAATGCAAAACATGTTGCTCTATCCACTTTCTAAGGAGGTAGGGGGATGAATGTGTCTGACTCATACCTCTCAAATGTACAGATTTTCCCAGAATGTCCAGATTTTTGCATTATATTTTTGGTCTGTTCCTCATAAAAATTCTGTTTTTGACAAATCACTGGGATGAGCTAAGGATTAAAGTTACTAAAATAATGACATGCATTTATATTTTCTGAAGGATATCAAGTCTGAAACTCATTCTAACACAAATCCTGTTCTGCAACTTTCTAAATGTGTCCCTAGTTTAGGGCATGTTTGTGTTTGTGTGTGTGTGTGTGTGTGTGTGTGTGTGTGTGTGTGTGTGTGTGTGTGTGTGTGTGTGTGTGTGTGTGTGTATGTATAAAAGATAGGTAGCATACCCTCAGCTGTCCACGTTTTTGCAGAAAGTCCAGATTTTTGCCCCATATTCATCCTAAAAATGATTGAAGTTGCTAAAGAGTTTTAGACATCATATCCTTTAGAAAAATGCATACCAACACAAATCCTGTTATTCTAGCAATTTTATAGGTTCATGAAAGCAATATTTACAATCTGTCCCTGTTTATTTTAGGCTTTGTCCAGATTTCTTGCACTAAGAAATTGAGGTGTGTGTGTGTGAGAGAGACAGACAGAGTCAGACAGAGAGAGAGAGAGAGAGAGATATGCCGTAGTTAGATCTAGCAGGTGGAATTTATTTTCAAGTAATTGTGAGCTTCAAGGGAAGCAAAGGTTACTGCGGCTCATGCTAAGTCTGCTTAAAATGTGCAACTGTTCTGTTCTGCAAATGGTATCATTATTGTGGTATACAATGTTAAAGCAGGTAGCATGCTTGCATCTTGATGCAAAGGGCTGTAGGTTCTATTCCTACAGCATTTGTATTTTAAAGTATTTTAAGGGGGTATATGGTACTTAGTATGTGCTCCTTTGGATGAGACACCTAATAACTATGAACCTGTTTTTCAGCTTGCCACCCATCCCCTATTGCAATATACCAGCTTACCATTTCTTTTAATGTAACATAGGCAATTTATTCTTCAAGGGCAACAGCACTGCATTTGTAAATGAAACACTGAAATATAAAGTTATTTTCTAGCAACAACCTCTTCATTGGTTTCAGATCTATTTAATGTGGAATTATTCAGATGACTTTTACTTCTGCAGAGATTCTGCATATTGATTGATATTGGTAAATTGTATGACAGAAGTTTGAGTGGCCCATTATGGTTGAAATGTTCTGAATTGGGCAGGTTGTCATTATTGGTTCATATGATTTGTTTCATTGCTTAAAGGAAAAATGTTCAGAACTTTAAATTTAAAACACACTCAAACAAGTGGTGCTGCATTATACAAGGGATGTAATTCAATTATTATATAGTATAATTAATACAGTCAGAAAGGTGAATCAAAGAACTTTTGCATGGTTCTAAAAATGTGTGCAAGGAGCCTATGATTTGAAAACAGCCCAAAGGTAAACTTACCCTGCCACTGGCCAGATGCATTTTCTTTGAATGTGGGTTTCAATGCTGTTTCAGTGAATGTGGGTTTCAAAGGTAGAGAAGTTTTAATGCTAAGTCTGTTTTCGTTGTAAGACTATTGCTTTGTTTAGGTTTAGTAAATGTGTATCAGTGTTTGTGCTATAAAATTTGAAATAAAAGTTGTAAATGAAATCCAAATATCTGTAATCATTGTAGAAGTAAAGCATAAAACAGTATGCACACTGAGAGATTTGAACAGTGTCTATGACAAATGGGAAGAAATATCCAAGTAATGGAACACTGGAATGGCTGCGTGGGTGGGGAGTGGGGCTGCATGGGCGGGGCTCTGGGTTTGCACCCCCCTGCAAAAAATCCTGCGGGCTCCCTTGTACATATAATATATCTATATATATATATATATATATATATATATATATATATATATATATATAGAGAGAGAGAGAGAGAGAGAGATGCGCAGAATATGTGGTAGAGTCATACCTGTCAACCTCTTAGTGCAATAAGTCTGGCCAAAGGCAGTCAAAATGGGGGGACAGTGTCCTAAACTAGGGATATATTTTAAATCTTTCTCTTATAAATGTTGAATGTTGCTAGCGTAACAGGGTTTGTTTCAGCATACATGTTCTGAAGGATGTGAGTTCTGAAACCTAAATGTATGTCATCATTTACTGACAGAGATCTTCAGATCATTACAGTGATTTACCAGAGAAATAAAAATAATGAATCAGTGAAACAGACCAAAAATATGAGCAATAAACCTGGACATTCTGAAACAGTCTGGCCAGTCAAGAGGTATGCTCAGAACCCCTTAGTGCAATGAATCTGGACCAAGCCTGACAAAGTGGGAGAAGAAAGCCATGACAATAGGGACATATCTGAAATACTGTAGTAAATAAGCTGACACAGTTGCTGTAGTAACACCCTCCTGTCTGTCCTAACATATATTGACTGAAATAGCACAAGTCCAACACTCAGTTACTTCTCACTAGTTAGTGACTTAAGTCCTCACATCATCCCACTGATGTGTCCGAAATACACAATACTTATGGGGCCAGGCAACAGTACATCCTACAAATATCAGGACATAACATCACATTAGGGAAACTACATTCATCTGCTAAGCATGTCACCAAGCACCATCCAAACTACAGTCTGACTGACACAACACTAACCCAAATTCGCTATGGGGAATTACACATGTATTTGCAAATACATCAGGCACTACAGGGATATAGCACCACTAAAAACAGACACCAGTGTGTAAGTGCATACCCACAACCAATTTCACCACAGTGACAGTGACAGTGACATACCGGTAAGCCAAATGAACAGTAGAGTATAAGGACTGTGTGAACAAAAACATCATCATGTTTGCCACTCACACACTACCCCTACATATAATTGCCCAATTCACAGTGTAATATGACTTCTGACAATGGTATGGGACATGTCTCAGTCTACCCCTACAAACATATACAGCCGATAGACCACCAGAAACTGGAGCAGCATGCACAGTCAGATAGAAAAGGAGCCATAACACTTTCATCTATGCCCCTCCCTACACAGGCCAAATAACATTTACACACTACGCTACTACACAATCCTGACAGTCTGTCAACAATCGTCAGAAATACACAGACCTCTCAACTGTACAGAGTCCCACAGAATATCCAGGCTTTGTCCTCATATATAAGGCCTCTTTCATATAACATGCCTGGCATTCTGATACATCACTGGGTTGGCATCAGGAATGAAGGCACTAAATAATGATATACCATACCTATCAACCTCTTATTACATGACATCTGGACAAAGCCTGACATATTTGGGGGACAGAGGCCTAAAAACAGGGGCATATGTGAAATATTGCTGTTATAAACTAAGACAGTTGCTGGCGTAACAGGGTTTGTTGTAATATAACTTTTCTGATGGATATAAAGTCAGAAACACAAATGGATGATACCCTTTACTGACTGCAATCCCCAGAGTATGCTACTGATTTTCCAAAGACAAAAAAATGTCTGAGGAACACACCAAACATAAGAGTGCAAACTCTGTCCATTCTGTGGATAGCCCTACAGTTGAGAGTTATGTCAACTACATAACACTGTCAGACTTAAAATCAAGAAGAAAAGCCATCTCCACACAAACCCTGTTAAACTATCATTAATTGAACTGTATAACAGCAAAACTTACATTCTGCCTCTATGTCTGGAACATTCTCCCCAGTTTGTTGGGTTGTCTGCACAGTTTTCATTGTAAGAGGTATTACTAACTACCCTCTGTGATGCTGTTGTTCACACACCTCCACAAAGTCCTCTTCACAGGCAAGGAAAAGGGGCAATGCCCACATGAAGTACTCAAGTGTGTTGCCATGCCATTGGTTATAGGAATAACACAGCTGTTCTGCATGCAATTAGCAAGTGGGGGACACCAATTGGTGCACAGGCCATCAGCTGCTCATGAGCATTACCTACAAAAGGCCAGATGCTGCCTATGCAAAACAGATGTATACCCTACATCTTAGAGAGAGACAGACAGACAAACAAACCAACCAACACAAATTGGAATCAAATC
The DNA here is from genome assembly GCF_019279795.1 of Protopterus annectens. Taxonomy (NCBI): domain Eukaryota; kingdom Metazoa; phylum Chordata; order Ceratodontiformes; family Protopteridae; genus Protopterus; species Protopterus annectens. Next base: position 984,738,806 of record NC_056735.1, on the reverse strand, counting down.
AACTATACTTGGAAAAAAAGGTATGTCAAACAAGTAAGCATGTAATGGACTGCAGTAGGGGGTATGTAATAATGGGAAATAGGAAGTTCAACAAATATTTCTCAACAAAACTTTCTGTACTGATATATTGCTGATCAGAATCTATGGCCATAGCATCTGGGTCTATCTGCAGTGCCATAGATCACAGCTCAGGCCCCTGAGTCACCCCAGGAAAGGATGGCTCACATAAGACTACTACTATAGTGTGTGTTGAACAATACTGACTGTGACACTTCTAGGCCAGCTACTGAGATGCCATAGATATCCATATGTTAATTGTGAATACATCTATGATATACATGTTTGTCTCAGAAATGTGAGAGACCTATACAGGGTATTTGCATAGTAAACTACTGTTGCAGATGTGTGTGTTGAACTGCATATGATATACTGAGCTCATAGCATTCAACTGTACAGTGTTATGCACACTGACCATATGTGTGTCTCATATTTGTAGTCATTTAATCATAGAGATGTGTTATGTCTGGCAAATCATTGGCAACCTGTGAAGACTGACATTACAACATCTCCTTCTCTTTCTTTTGGCTGTTCCCGTTAGGGGTCGCCACAGCAGATCATCTGTCTCCATTTCTTCCTGTCCTCTGCAACTTGCTGTGTCACACCAACCACCTGCATTTCCTCTCTTGCCACATCCAGAAACCTTATCTTTAGGCATTCCTCTTTTCCTCTTACCTGGTAGCTTCATCCTTACCATCCTTTTCCCAATATACTCAGCATCCCTCCACAGCACATGTCCAAACCAACATAATCCCAGCTCTCTGGCTTTGTCTCCAAACCGTCCAACCTGGGCTGACCCTCTAATATACATATTCCTAGTCTTGTACATCCTTGTTACACCCAGTGCAAATCTTAACATCTTTAACTCTGCCACGTCCAGCTCTAACTCCTGCTTTTCTGTCAATGCCACTATCTCCAACCCATATAACATAGCTGGTCTCACTACCCTCTAGTAGACCTTCCCTTTCACTCTTAATGGTACTCGTCTGTCACAAATCACTCCTGACACTCTTCTCCACCCTCTCCATCCTCCCTGTACTCTCTTCTTCACCTCTCCCCCACACTCGTCATTACTCTGAACTGTTGATCCCAAGTATTTAAACTCATCCACCTTTGCAAACTCAACTCTCTGCATCCTCACCATTCCTCTATCCTCTGTCCCAGTCACACATATATATTCTGCCTTAGTCATGCTGACCTTCATTCCTCTCCTCTCTAGAGCATATCTCCACCTCTCCAAGGTCTCCTCAACATGTTCCCTACTTTCACTACAGATCACGTCATCTGCAAACTTCACATTCAAAGGGGACTCCTGACTGATCTTGTCTGTCAACCTATCCATCACCACTGCAAATAAAGGGCTCACAGATGATCCCTGATGTAATCCCATCTCCATCATAAATGCATCTGTCACTCCCACCACAGAACTAACTGCTGTCACACTACTCTTGTACATATCCTGTAGCACTCTTACATATTTATCCGCCATTCCTGACTTCCTCATACAATACCACAACTCCTCTCTAGGCATCCTGTCATATGCTTTCTCTAAGTCTACAAAGACACAATGCAACTCCTTCCAACCTTCTCTGTACTTCTCCATCAACACTCTCAGAGCAGACATTGCATCTGTAGTGCTCTTTCCTGACAGGAAACCATACTGTTGATCACTAATCATCACCTCCCTTCTTAGCCTAGCTTCCACTACTCTTTCCCATAACTTCATACTGTGACTGATCAGCGTTGTCCCTCTGTAGTTACTACAGCTCTGCACATCACCCTTATTCTTATAATTGGTAGCCAAACACTTTTTCTCCACTCCTCATGCATCTTCGCAATTTCCAATATTTCATTAAACAATCTGGTTAAAAACTCCACTGCCATTTCTCCTAAACACCTCCATGCTTCCACAGGTATGTCGTCTTTATCCTCTTCATAGCTATCCTTACTTCCTCCTTGCTAATCTGTTGCACTTCCTGATTCATCATACCCACATCATCCAACCTTCTCTCTCTCTCATTCTCTTCATTCATCAGCCCCTTCAAAGTGCTCTTTCCATCTGCTCAACACACTTTCCTCACTTGTGAGTATGTTTGTCTCATTTTCCTTTATCACCCTTATATGCTGCACATCCTTCCTAGCTTGGTCCCTCTGATTAGCCAATCGGTACAGGTCCTTTTCTCCATCCTTAGTGTCCAGCCTTTCATACAGCTCTTTATATGCCTCATCCTTAGCCTTTGCCACCTCTCTCTTTGCCATGCACCTCATCTCCTTATACTCCTGTCTACTTTCTTCATCTCTCTAACAATCCCACTTCTTCACCAACCTCTTTCTTTTTATATGCTCCTGTACTTCTTCATTCCACCACCAGGTCCCCTTGTCCTCCTTCCTCTGTCCGGATGTCACACCAAGCACCTTTCTATCTGTCTTCCTTACTAGCTGTGCTGTAGTTACCCAGATATTCGGTAACTCTCCACTGCCACCCAGTGCCTGTCCTAACTCTTTCCTGAACTTAACCTCATAATCACCCTTTTTCAGTTTCCACCATTTGATGCTTTTTGCTGCCCTCACACTCCTCCTCCTCTTCTTGATCACCAAAGTCATCCCACAGACCAACATTCTATGCTGCCTAACTACACTTTCCCCAGTCACCACTTTACAGTCTCCAATCTCCTTTCAAACTGGCCCTCCTGCATAAGATATAATCTACCTGTGTGCATCTTCCTCCACTCTGGTATGTCACCCTGTGCTCCTCCATCTTGTTAAAACATGTATTCACCACAGCCATGTCCATCCTTTTTGCAAAATCCACTACCATCTCACCTTCCGCATTCCTTTGCTTAACACCATACCTACCCATCACTTCAGTATCCCCTCTGTTCCATTCACCAACATGCCAATTGAAATCTGCTCTGATCACCACTCTCTCCCCCTTGGGTACAGTCATCACCACTTCATCCAACTCACTCCAAAATTTTCTGTCTTATCCATCGCACACCCAGCTCGGGGCACATATGCACTAACAACATTCATCATTACACCATCAGTTTGCAGCTTCATAAACATCACTCTATCCGACACTCTTTTCACCTCCAAAAACACTCTTGGCATGCTGCTCCTTCAGGATAACCCCTACACCATTTCTCCTCCCATCCACACCATATTAGAAGAATTTGAACCCACCTCCGATACACCTAGCCTTACCCCCCCCCCTTTCATCTGGTCTGTTGCACACACAATATTTCAACATTCCTTCTGTCCATTCATATCAGCTAACTCTGTCCCCATACCAGTCATACTGCCAACATTAAAAGTTTGTACCCTCACTACCACATTCCTAGCCTTTCTCCTCTCTTCCTTCCATATGAGTGTCGGACATCCTCCATGGTATGTCTGTGAATGCAAAGGCTACTGTGCTATCAAATGACTTGTGTGTTACAGTAATATTAAGAAAGTGTCACTAATTTTGGCCCATCACCCCCCACCCCCATGTATGTGTGGTGTCCTCCAGATGTCCTGCTCTAACAGGTTGAGAGGAATATCTGAGCAGCAAGAGTGTAAATACACTGTGCCATGCTGACATAGAACAGAAATGTATATCAGGTATTACCTGTGCACATGTATGTATGAGTAGGTGTACCTGGCTGCCTCATGACAACAGACTTAGGATGCAAAATGTCAGGTAAATAAGCTGTACATGTTGTACACATGTCTAATCTTAGTTTTTGTGCATCCAACAGAGTTAGATTTCTACAGCTATTGTTGTTGTATTGCCCTGACACAGACATGGGTGCTAGAATAAGCATGATTATCAGGTTGAAATTGGACAGGTGTCCAACTGTATGACCTTGTGTCCATGCCTACTACAAACAGCTATTTGACCACCTACAAAGCTATATGGACTTAGCAATAAATTACTTGTAAAACCTGTCTCCACCAAGGTAGAGTAATCCCCTTTGCTGGACAGCAGCAATACACAAACCACATAATTGGTCTCTATATTGGCTGTACAGGCAAGGTAGGAGCAGGTATCAACTTGGCAGTAAGTCAACCTTTGTCTGAATGAGCATATAAGGTCAGAGGTGGATTACTGTAAGGCTAACTATGAGCACAAATTGGACACATCCACCAAGGGCATTCACAAGGCCATCTTCACATATGTCTGCAATCTCAGAGGCAACAACCCAACCCACCCTTTAATGGTGGTCAATCATACACACACACGATACCTATAGCCAATCTGCTGCAAACAGGTTTAGGGCAAACATCACACCCCCGGCTCACCATCAGTATAGGTGGACATGCACAGCACCCGCATCCCTCCCCTCATCATCAGGGAGCAGGTGCATACTACCTAATCAAAGTCAACAAAAACAAGTCACCGTGAGACCTGATAACATTCCTGTATGCATCCTATATAACTCAGGCATATGCTTCCAGCTCCATTACACATTGCATGAAAGAAAAGCCTGAGCACCATTGACATCCCATCTGCAAGGAAGATGGCCAGTGTCATCCCTCTACACAAACATGAATGATGAATGGTGGTTTATGCAATGTACTGGCCCTCATTGGGGGGAACATGACACACCAGGACCAGGAGTGCAATGCAGGTTCATACTGTGCTGATAGATGATAGGGGTATAATGTGGTTGTAAGTGGTGTCTCATGATAGGCAATATTGATGTGCTGGCTCTGTAAATAACTCTGGGCAATGTTTGAGGTCCTGTGATGTGTTTCCTTGTTTATGTCTTCCAGGTGGCATGCAGCATCAGCCAACATATACTGCAGATGAGAATGCAGCTATCACTGATGCCATAATCCAGCACCATGCTGTGCTCTTCGGCTGTAGCTGACAAAACCTGTGGGAGCGGAATGCCCTGTGGGACAACCTTGTCCACAGAGTTAACAATTTAGGCCACCATGGCTGCACATACGATCAAGTCAGGCATCAGGCATCTGACCTAATATGTCATGCCCTGTAAAGGGCTGCTGCCTTGGCCAGTGACCATACTGCTACAGGTGGGGGTCCAGCCTCACAGGTCCCCTTACGGCAACAAAGGAGCTCCTTGCCAACCTTGGGGTAGCCCCCATGCAATAGCCAACACAAGAAACACAAGTCGTGGAGGTGGGTGGCACCCAGGCAACAGGTGAGGAGCATCCAGGTAAGGCCACAGTGCATATCAATTTAATCATGTAGCAGTCATACTGTCTTCTATAGAGTATCTAGATGCATATGTCATTTCAAACTGCATTTTTGGATGGGGTTTAGTAATGCACACAAGTGCACATCTATGGTGAAGGACAGCAAATTGTGTACTATCAGAGCTTGTACTGTACCTGTGCAGAAAAGTAGCATTCATCTTGTGCCAATGTCAAATGTTAGTCTGCTGACAATATCTCTCCCCCACAACTACATAGGTACCTCTGGTCTGGATGTGGGACAGCAGCCTGAAGCCAGTGAGTATGGGATTTTCCTGTTGTGGCTCACCAGTACCCCAGGCATATTAAGGTCATGCATGTGACCATGCACACAGCTGTTACTCTCAGCTATTTTGCAATATCTGCATGTTCACTTGTGGTGGGGTTAGCTGCATTGCATCACAGGGGTCATTACAGGGGTCTATTTGCAGGAGATGTCGCATATCTGTAGCACACTTCAAAACCTGTCATTGCAAGAAATCTGGAGAAAGACTGACAAAATGGGGGACAAAGGCACAAAACTAGGGACATATTTTATAAATTAGTGATATACAGTGCATATAAATGGTGTACACACACCTGTTAGAATGCCAGGTATTTGTGATATACAAAAATTAGACCACAAATAAAACATTTCCGAACCCTTCCAACCTTTCATGTGACCTATAACCTGCACAATTCAATTGTAAAACAAATAAATCTGTTAGGGCAACAATTATGGCACATAAAAAACATACAAAATGCTAGATGCATATGTGTGCACAGGCTGAAGCTAATACTGTGTTGAAGCAGCTTTCAATATAATTACAGCATTACGTCTTCTTGGGTACATACCTGCCTTCAGTTACAGAGACTCTTTGATTAGCAGCAAATAATGGTCAGCTGTCCTACCAGGATTATTCTAAAATTTACTCATTTGCCTGCTACAGCAACAGCCATAGTTCACAAGCAGCTTATGAAGCAGCAAAGGGATCTCATTTGTGAAAGGTATCAGCCCAGAGAAGGGTACACACACATTTCCACAGCATTGCATATACCATCGAACACAGTGAAGACAGTCATTAAATGGTGGTGAAAATATGGTGCAACAGTGACATTGCAAAGAACTGGACATCCCTCCAAATGTGTGGAAAGGACAAGACCCACACTGGTCAGGGAAGCTGCCAGGAGAGCTACAGCAACACTACAGGAGTCGCAGGAATCTCTGGCAAGTACCGGTTGTGTACTACATGTGACAATAATCTCCCGTATTCTCCACATGTCTGACCTATGGGGTAGGGTTGGAAGATGGAAGCCTTTTCTCACACAGAACAACATCCAGGTCTGGTGAATTTCTCAAGAAAAATGCATCAGGTTTCCCAAAAGTATATGGGGAACTGAGTTATGGTGCAATGAGACCAAGGTTGCACTTTGTGGCCACAATACCAAAAGGTTTGTTTGGCACAATAACAACACTGTGTATCACCAAAAGAACACCATCCCCATGGTGAAGCATGGCGATGGCAGTGTCCTGCTTTGGAGTTGCTGTTCATAAGCTGAAAGTGGGACTTTAGCCAAGGTGGAGGGGATTAGGAACAGTTCTAAATACCAGTCCCTTTTGGCCTAAAATCTTCATGTGTCTGCTAGAAAGCTGTGGATGGAGAGGAATTACACATTTCCACATGACAATGACCCATACCATACATCAAAATTCAAAAATGATGTCTTCACCAGAAGACAATCAATGTTTTGGAATGGCCCAGCCACAGTCCGCACCTACATCCGATAGAAAGACTGTGGGGTGCCCTGAAGAGGCCTGTGCAGAAGAGATGCCCTCTTAGTCTGACAGAGTTGGAAGGCTTCTGCAATGGAGAGTGTACAGGTATTGCTAAGTCGAGATGTGCCATGCTGATACACACCTTCCCAAGAGAACTGACTGCTGTTAAGAAATCAAAAGGTGCTTTAACAAGGTATTAGTTTAAGGGTGTGCGCTATCATGCAACCATCCTATTGTATGCATTTCAATGTCTACATGTTAACTCTAACCAATGTGTTTGTTCTTCAATTGGATTACACAGATTATAGGTCACATTAAAGGTGGAAAATGTTATCACATGATGTCTGTGGTCTCATGTTATATATCAGACAAACCTGGCATGTTAACAGGGGTATCTACACTTATAATATCCACTGTAAGCTTAGAAGGTTGTTAGTGTAACCGGTTCTTTTGTAACATACATGTACTGCAGGTTTTGAAGTGTGAAACTCAAAATATGTCATTAATTAGTGACACCAGTCCTCATATCATACCAATAATGTGTCAGCTAAACACAGGATTTAGGACAAACAGACTCGGAAATATGAGCCACATGTAGACATTCAGCTACACTCTGCACAGTTGAGAGGTATGTTCTGTAGGAGTTGCCACTGTGCTATACAGGTGAACAGCAATTATGTGTACATGGGTGCAGTGTGTGCTACTTGAAGGCCCATCACCTACTAACACTACTCACAGAGATGTATAAAAGTAGTAACATTAAGTGGAAAGGGCTGCACTGCATGATGTTGAGGATCTGTCCAGGGTGTGTATGTAGTTATCTGACTGTGTTGTGAATGTCACCAGTTGGCTATTGTGAGGTCTGTGTAATGCCTGTCTGCCACCTCACCTGTGTGTGTGTGTGTGTGTGTGTGTGTGTGTGTGTGTGTGTGTGTGTGTGTGTGTGTGTGTGTGTGTGTGTGCGTGTGTGTGTGCGTGTGTTTAGCAGCAAATGTTATAGTGCAGGTATTAATTTACATATGTTATCTTCTCCCCACAGGGGGTCATGGTAGTCATGGTCTCTCCCACTCAGAATCTGATGTCATTGTCTCTGCAGACTCTGGCAATGATGATGGTCATAGTCAGGCGCAGGTAGGGTTGTCAGGGGCTGAATCTGTGCCATCAGTTGGCATTCCACAATCATCCACAATGTCCCCGCACACAGTCACAATGCCCACACATGCCTCATCCCCAGAAGCCACAGATGATGGACAGTTGGCAGGTGGTGGCATGGAACAGGCTAGTGTGGTGACTATGGTAGGTGTGAGTGTAGACACTGGCCATAGCCAGAAGGCAGACGAGATCCCACACCTCTGGAACAGAAGGATGGACAGGGGTGCTGGCAGAAGGACTGCTGCATGTCAAGCTGCTGCCACAAGTGCCACAGCAGGTGTCACCAGATGCATGTTTCGGGCTGTCATGGAAGCATAGGCATGTAGTGAATGCAACACCAGACAAATACTCAGGATGTTGGATGCAACACTTCTTGAATTACTTGGCAACATACATGACCTTGTTGAGGCCACATGCCAAAAAACTGAAATCACGAATAGACATTGGGGTGAGACCTTGGCAATCCTTGACCATGGCATATCTGTGCTAGAGCATGTGGTGGGGGATGGGCATCACCCACATGGACGTAGGTCAGCACTAACATTAGCTGAGAGTCTAAGGGGCTGTGCACCTTCACACTCCCATAGTGGCAGTGACACCAGCACTACAACACTACCACATCACAATGGAGCAGGCTATGGGCACATGGTCCTGGCCAGTCTCATCAGGGACAGGGATCCAGTAGACAGCAGTCACCATCAGGAAGCAATACTGCATCTGGCCTTGGGCCTAGTGGTGCCAGTGAGATCTCTTTCAGGACCAGTTCCCATGTCTGTGGCTGGAGATGGTGAACTGGACTCCCTGCCATCTATGGTCCACAGCTGTCCAACATACCCCTGTGTAGGGCAGTAACATGGCGTGACTGTGAGCATACATATACACACATCTGTATCACAGGCAGATCACCTCCAGACATACACAGCACCTCTGCACAGCCCATCTGTAGGATACCCCTTCAAACACACACACATGATGTCAACCATATGGCCCAGCCTAGGCCTCTGGCAAACCCACGCCAGACCCTGCGCATATGATGATATATGTGCCACATCCCGGTCATCCATACCATCGATGCAGGGTACATGCCAATGTGGGTCTGATGCACAGGGTGAATATAGTACAGTCTAGCTATGTAATACTGTGTAAGGTGCTGTCTGTTGCATTTGTTATGTGTACACATAAAGGTGTATTTACCTTATTAGCCATGATGCATTATTGCTGTTAATACCAATTACTGAATGTAGTCTGACATGCTGTATTCTGTTTGTGTTCCAGGTGTCTGTGTGTCTGCAGGCTGTGGCCCTGCAGACATTTCCAGCATGGATTATGGCAGAGTGGAAATACACTAACCATTTCATAGCCAATGTACAGCTTTATATGTATGTTTACCAGGTGTGTATGCATGTAACAGTGTGTGATAGACACTTTTGTCAGACAGTGTGACTTTGCATACATACCCCTTGTCACAGACAGGTAGCCTTCAGACATGTCACCTCAGTGTTGTGTAGTACCACAGGCTCAAACATACAGAACAGGTTACTAAAGTACTGTCAGTAGGTCCCTCACAAGCTTAGCCATTAGATTAACTGCAACAAATTCACCTGTCAGCACCTGTTTCCCCTGCCATTCCTATCCCATACACACAACCCTGATGCATTTGGTGAGGGCATGCATGGTACTGTGTATGACAGGTTTGTGGTATCTATTCCTGAGTTCACAGGGTAGAATAAAGAGACAAAGTGGTATATCCTTTGCATACACACAGTGAAGACTTACACAGGTGATGTGCATACAGTAACACAACCACAGCTGGCAATAGACAGATTAGTAAACCTACATATCCACTTTAATGTACTATAGTGCATGACATGCCCCACATGACATGCCCCACATAGATTATATGGGTGGGACATAACCCACTACCTCTTACAACACATAATGTTGTGAATGCCTTCATGGATTGTGAGATAACCCACCAGAAATAGCAGCTGGAGTCATCTATTGCTCCTACAAGCCTGGACAAGTGATAGGGCAGCAGACGTTGTATCAGCATGATGTTTCAGTCAGGTATGATATCTGATGCTGGCATGTGTGTCACTACAGTAACTGTGACCTATCTGGCAACAATATCACATACATGGCCATTGTTAGGGGACGCAGACCACATATAGGTTGCAAACATCTGGATATTCTGTAGACATCTGTACAGATGACTGGTATTGCCTGCACAATGGTTTAACATTCTGCATGTGAGGCAGATGTTATTAACACGCTATATAAAGTAATGCCATTGGGAGGTGGTAAACAGGCATGGATGGTACACACAACAAAATGGTATAACCCACACAAGATATGATTCTCACCCAAACATAAACAGAAACTCACACACACACACACACACACACACACACACACACGTACTTGCTAGTATTGAGATTAGAGCCCCTGCCTATCTAGTGCACTATAGTGTTACTTAGTTATCGCATATGCTACAGAGCTTACTGGGCTGATGACTGGCCAAAGTTGCTGATAAAGGGAATTAAATCAGCAGGACTGATAAAGTAGGGCACTGGGTGGGAAACTTATCAAAATACTTCTTCCCAGAAGCATACACACCCACATACACATTTGCTGGATCTGAGAGTAGAACCCCTGCCCATCTAGTGATTTGTACTATAGTGTTCCACAGTTACCGCACACGCTACAGAGCTTACTGGGATAACAGCTGGCCAATGGTGCTAAGGGGAATGACATCAGAAGGACTTACAAAGTAGAGTACTGGGGGGAAACTTATCAAAATACTTCTTTCTATGAACATACACACCCACACACACATCTACTGGATCTGAGAGTAGCATCCCTGCCTAGTGTTACGCAGATATCGCATGTGCTACAGCGCTTACTGGTCTGACAACTGGCCAAAGATGCTGATAAGGGGAATGACATCAGAAGGACTGACAAAGTAGGGTACTGGGGGGAAACTTATCAAAATATTTCTTTCTATGAACATACACACCCACACACACATCTACTGGATCTGAGAGTAGCATCCCTGCCTATCTAGTGATTTGTACTGTAGTGTTACGCAGTTATCGCATGCGCTACAGAGCTTACTGAGTTAACAGCTGAAAAAGGTGCTGATAAGGGGAATGGCATCATCAGGACTGATAAAGTAGGGCACTGGGTGGGAAACTTCTCAAAATACTTCTTCCTGCAAACATACACACACAATTGCCGGATCTGAGAGTAGATCCCCTACCTACCTAGATATTTGTACTATAGTATTATGTAGTTATCGCACACACTACAGAGCTTACTGAGCTGACAACTGGCCAAAGGTGCTGATAAGGGAAATGACATCAGCAGGACTGATAAAGTGGGGCAATGGGAAGTGTTGTGGGTGGGAATGGCCTAAAACTATTTCACCTACAAATACACACTCCCTCACTCTCGCACACACAACTGTCACACATACACACCTGCCAGTATTGAGGTTAGAACCCTTACCTATCTAGTTATTTGTACTATAGTGTTACACAGTTATTGCATGTGCTACAGAGCCTATAGGGGTGATAGGTGTCTAATGGTACTTTTACAGTGAATGACAGCAGCAGAGCTTGTGAAGTCGAACAATGTGAAGTGTACTGAGTGGCAACAGTCTCCTAATACTTAGACCTACGGACACACACACAAACACACATACACACACACACACACACACACACACACACGCACACACACACGCACACACACACACACACACACAAAGGCAGGTGATATGATATTATAAACCCTACCTCAGTATTGTTACACAATGGGGGCTCACTTTTTATGCTGGCACGTGCAACTGTTTACAGCTGGTATGCCACTTTCCACAGCAGGACATCACTGTATGCCATTCAGGGTGTCCATGTGCGTGACTCACTCTGTGTCCCCCTGTGTCTCTCTCTATCACTGTCTGTCTCTCACTTCCCCACATCTATGTTTGTGTATGTTTGACATATATCTATTGCCCATGTATACATATGTGTATCACATGCAACAGATGCAGATATATCACATATGGGCCACCTACAGCTAGCTGAGGGTGATTCTGTCTGATGTGTGTGTGTGTGAGGGGACAGTTAAGGTGTACATAGCTGTCTGTATGCACAGACATATATACACAATATAGTCATATATTCTGATGTGGGTTCCAGCATGTCATGTGATTCTCTAAGTGTAGGAGCATGCCTAGTGTGACCTTGTATAGTTAGAGTGTGACTCCATTCCAGAGATAAGTGTACTCCGGTCCGGAGTTTTGTGTGCGTGCTACAGCCATACCTCTCAGGATTAAATATGACTTTCCTCGGGGTGCTAGGTTTGTTTAGCAGACATTTTCTGACATATCTGTATTCTGACACTGCAATGTATTGTGTCATTATCTAGTGCCAGACATCATCAGATCATCACAGTGCTTTACCAGAGGAATACTAGTCATATGATGCATAGACCAGTATTATGGGGCAGCTATGTACATTCTTGCCCAACAAGGCCAGTTGTGAGGTGTGGCTACAGTCAGTTGAGTGATGACGCTCTGTGTAAACAGTCCAGCAACTTGATGATATACTGGCTGGGGATCTCCTGCTTGTGTGGTATCTTTGTAATGTGAGATTTCATATCCTTGTGTGGCCATACCTCTCACCTGTACATTTTTTTGGCAGATTGTCCAGGTGTTTGGCTAAAGGTTTCATCCTGTCTACGTAAACTTGTGTTTTTATGGCAAGTTAGTTACATATAATTGAAGAGTGATGTTACAAAATAATGACAGACATTACTGTTTCAGACTACCAAACCTTCAGACAATTCCCATTACTGCAAAACCTTCACCCTACCAACTTTCTCAGTATGTAAGGGCGATATTTACAACACATGCCTGTCATTGTGCCTTTGTTCCACTTTTATTTCTGCCCTAGTCCAGACGTCTTGCTGTCAGAGGTTGAGAATTATGGTTGTGGGTACAGAGTGCATTCTACTGTGCAGGTATGTCAATTATATGTAAAAGCAAACATAAAAAAAGAATTATTGAAAGTAACCACTGGCAACAGTACCAAAAAGCATTATATTCATAAAAGCCTTATCACCTCAGCTACACAACCTTCAAGAAGTCCATTATATGTGTAGTATATTCCAAAGACCACTGTGACTTCCAGGTATGTCAGTGGCAAAGCAGTAGGTGTCACTGACATGCATAATAGTTGGCACTGCAGTTATCTGCACAGGGCCCTGTCAAAGACAACACTGTTCCTGGGCACTACAAGACAAATGCCAGGATAACATGCTGGCCAGATCCCGACAGAATTAACCACGCATACACATAGCTCATTGACCCCTGCATAGTGGACATGCAACATGTTTTCATGTGTATTGGGACATCCCTGCCAAAGTGTGCTATGCTGCTATTTCACTGCAAACATACATGTTACTGCATTTCTGTGGGTATATGGGGGGCATACCTGTCAACTGTACACATTTGTACAGACTGTGCTGATATTTGCTTTACATTTTGGTTCCATTTACCATAATATTGTGCCCTGTCTTAGAGACTAGAGGCATATCAGTAAAGACCACAGGTCAGATTATCATGGCATACATTTGAGTTTCAGAATTCTTACCCTTCATATCCTTACTGCTACTGCGAGACCTGCTGTGCTATCACTGTGTGAGTCTGTAGGGGGGGGGGGGGTAATTCAACATTGCCACCTTTTGTGGGCCTTTGCCAGACATTTCTCTCTTGTTTTCTACAGCTGACATGCTGTGTGGTTCTGAGGATGGGTATGGGACTCCCACACTGACATCCATGCCTGTGACCTATGAGCCCCCTAGTTAGTTGTCCCCATACATATACTGCAGTGGGGTTTGGCACCTTGGGTACTACTGCATAGCGTGGGGAGGCCAATATTGGGCAAACATTTCCTAGTCTCTCATATAGCTGTCAGTTGTCTGCTGCTATCCCAGTAGGCCACCCCATTCCCTTGCATGCATGCATGCAGCATTACCATAGATATGCTAGCAAAACATACTAATCCATTCTTTTATTGTTAAGACGAATGACTTACCTTGTGCCTGCGACAGTTGTGAGAACGGTGCTTGAGAGCCACCTATGTTGGATGCACACAGTACACTGCCTATACACAGTAAGTTACAGGTAATGTGATGTCTGTGTCATCCATTTTACTGTGTGTGTGAGTCAGACAGAGGTGTCAGTCCCTGGGGTCCCTACAGTGTCAGTGTGTGTACTATGAGTTGCCTCTTTGCCAAGGCCTGAGCATACTGGGCATGCCTCCATCTACCTACAGGACCAGGCTTGGGGCCTCCTCCTCTGAGTCTCTCTGTGCCTGTGGGGAACTTGGTAATGGTGGCAGGCTGTGTGGCCCTTCCCCGTGCTGTTCCTGCTGCAGCTGTTTCCACAGGATCATATTGTGTAGCATGGCACATACAATGAACATGTGTGCACATGTGGCTGAAGAGTACTGCAAGGCTCCACCAGGTACGTCAAGGCAGCGGAACCATGACTTCAGCATCCCAAACACACACTCTATAATGATCCTGGTTTCTGCGTGTGCCTCATTATGGTGTTCTTGTGTGGGTGTGTGTGCATTTCTGATGGGTGTTATCATCCATGGTTCCAGTGCATAGCCAGCATCCCACACCAGATATGGGATGCCCCCACTGGCAAATGCCTGGTACAGCTGTGATGAATGCCAGATGTGGGAGTCATGATAGCTTCCAAGGCTGCCAGCACACACACATTCATGATAATGCCCTGGGCATTACACACAACCTGGCAGTTGATGGAGGGGAAGTCCTTGCAGTTTATGTAGACCCTACCCTGTTCACCAGGGGGTGATTTGATGTGGATGTGCATGCAGTCTGTTGCACCCAGTATCTCTGGGTATTCTGCTACACAGTGGAAGAGTCACTTACTGCTGGTCCTCTCCTCACTGGTGTTGGGGAAGTAAATGTGCTCACCGGCATATGGTATCATGGCATCCAGGAAGTGGTGGAGTATTCTGGATGCAGATGCCTGTGAGACCCCCCATGATGTCTCCAGTCGGTCTTTGAAAAGTACCTGTAGCTAGTATTCTTAAGGCTACACATACCTTGGTATCCACCTGGATGGGTTCCCCTATGTTGGCTCTGGGTCTGAGTTGAGGCCAGCGCAGATCGATGATTTTCTGCAGTATGTCTTTGTGCACCCTGTAGCACTCTATATCTCCAGATCATGTAGCCCCTGGTAAGTTACCCTGGGTCTAAACACTCTTCTCCTCCTCGGTCTGTGGTGGTTGTCAGCATTATCCTCCTCACCGCCCTCAGCATCTAGCACATACTGATGGATCAAAGCAATGGCAGCCCCTAACTTTTTTCCAGTTAAAATTCCCCCATATGTGTATGCCAGTGGTGCAGAGTTTGTGGGGAAAAAACAGAATGTAAGGTGTTTCCATAGTTTATACGGTTGTGCTGCAGATGCTGCCTGTATGATTGGCTGACTATGATGCATTCCACTTGCCAGTTAAGCCTCGAAGCCTGCCGCTCAAACCTGGTGCCCAAATGTAAACAATCCTGCTATTTCCATTTTTTTTGCTTGTTTGTTTTAGATCCGGTGCATGCCATGCAAACCTGTTTAGTTAATGTAGACACTGAGAAATGGCCCTCCCTGGATGTAAACACACTCTTCATTTCATGGAATAAGTCAATACAGCCTCAGACACACCTCCTTGCTTAGCTGTGCTTAGCTAAGCTTATCTGGGAACTGTGGAGCTCCAATGTGCTTACACCAAGCATGACACACACCCTTTTCATGTCTGCTGCTCCACCTGCTTACACAATCATGTTATAGCACCTACACAGGTGCAGTTTGGCACTTAGAATATTTTTGTGATTTAGTAAATTTCCCCTCAATTTCTTGCATACCCCACTGCCTTAGTCTGTAGTTACTGCACTACACAAGAGCCTTTCTCCTTAGCAACCACTGTTCCCTGGCATTATTTTGATCATGCATGCTATAGACTATAATGGCAAAATGCAGATTTCCCTTAAAATTGTGTTTGTACCTTTTTTTTTTTTTTTTTTTTTTTTTTTTTTTTAATTTTTGGCACAATCTCATTTGCGTGCCGCTGCCCTATACTTAAACGGCTGGGATCGGCCAAAAAAAAACCTTTTCTTTTTAGAAAAATGAAACACTTTTCCATGCCAATGGCCATATATTTGGCTGTTGGCATGCCTAAAGATTATAATACATGCTTTTATTTGAGCTGTCATGCCTCCATTTTAATTTTTGCAGAAATGTATTCCGCTAATACATTTCTGCAACTAACACTATTCTTGCATGGATGCCTGCCTTCTTGCTGAATCGATAATTCACCTCATTTGCATGTTTTTCACCAGCAAATGAGGTAATTAATATTGTGCAGTGGTGTCCATGCAGGAATAGTGTAGGCAGGCTCGTGCACGTCAGAAGAGTAGTTTACTGGATCGCTCAGCGGCCATATTCCTTGCAGGAATGGCTACACTGTTCCTGCATGAAGATTTCACTTTAGTGAATCCCAGGGATAGTTTAGTTCACTGGATGTCTTGAACAGTGCAGAGAACAAGGGTTCAAGGTAGCAGGTGGATGTCGGGAGTACCTTGGATGTACCTGAGATGATCATGCCCTGTAAGCCAGAGTCTATATATACCTAAGTGTAACAGGGAAGTGGGTGTTAATAGTAAGACTAAAACAACATATCATAACATGTGTTAATTTAATCTGAAATGGGGTTTACTGGTGAAATTGAAGACATACCGCTATGGGGGGTAGCAAGTGCTGCAAGAGTACAAATTAAAAATAGAGAAGCCAGTTGCAAAGTAGGTGCAGGCAGTGATGTAATCAGTATCAGAGGCCTAGGAAATCAATTGAAACAGCGGTACACTGCAGTAGCAGAAGGAGGCATCAACATTCCGGGTATAACAGAAACACAAGCTGCATCTCAATAAGGCTGCATGTGGTACTACAGTCACACAACAGGGTGCATAGATAAGAAAAGGAGACTAAGGAATGTGGTACAGATGCATTATAAGCATGGAGAAGGATTACATAAGTTTGGAAAAGACTGACAATGATGAACTGAATAGAAGGAAAGCTAAAATGCTAACCCTAAAACTGGTAGGTGTGGCAGATTGATTACTGTTGGTGGGCTGTAGGAAAAAGGACACTTTATGTACATAAAAAGAATGATGTTATCCTAAGAAGCTGAACTAAAAGACAGAAAAAGTGGAAAGTGTTTCTGTACAGGGAAGGACTTAATCCTCCAAAGGCAAACTAGGAAGCACTCATCTATACCTTAAATCAGGAAAGGAAAATAGCAGAACAAACGACAGCAGGTAGATTTGCTAACTATGAAAGTGATAATCCTGGTGTAGACCCATGTGCTCATAGAAGATATGTAAAGGGGGACAGAAGGGAATCACCTGACAAGCATAATCACACCACAGAATAATTTATGACCTGTGTAGTAGAAGGGGGAAGGCAATGAGGACCAAGGTTTAGGATTAAGCACAGTATGAAGCAACATAGAAGGCTGGCATTCCATAGCAAAAGTGGTACAACTAGGAGTGTATATCAAGATAATAGAAAGGAAGGAATGATGTACTGTATCTGGAAAAGAAAGAACTATATGATAAAATGCTTTGAGGAAAAAAGGAATGATATTCTCTGCCTGGAAAAGAAAGAACAGTATTGCAAAAGGCGACTGGCATTAAAGAAAATGTAAGGTCAATTATTAGTCAATAGGGATAGCATACTAGAGGCTGAAAATCAGAGAGAAAGGGAAAATATTTTAGAGTAGGGCAGATAAATCAGTAAAGTCTTATGGCTTTTCCCAGTTAGGGGTCACCACAGTGGAACTCCAGTCCCTAATGATTGGTAGTGAATTGTTATGGTGTTGAGTTGCCAGCCCGGCGCCCAATCAAGGAAGGGACATGCACACACCTACCTGCATATCTTTAAAGTGAATTAGACCACAGGGAGGGCATGCAGACTCCACACAGAAGGCACTCCAGCCGAGAATCGAACTGGAGAACCTCTTGCTATGAGGCGACAGTGCACCACCGTGGCTCTAGGTCAGATACAGTAAATCAGTAAAGACCATTAAAAAGAACAATGCAGCCTCAGAGAAGGCACTGACTAGAGAGGTAAGGTATAGGCAAATAAACTTTTCATATATTTCTGAGAATATAGAAGGACATGGCAATATACTGAGGTCCAGAAAAAAGAGGAACACTATATGAAGATGGTGGTGAAAAGGAAAAACACAAAGTCATTTCCTTGCTGCAGGACTTAAATAGTAAAGGAAGGGAATAATAGTAGTATGAGAGGTGGCTGGAGACAAATGACCTGACAGGAAAGTGTCCAAGGATGAAGTGGAGATGGAGCGTACAGGACATCATGGAATTTAAGGCACAAGGGACAGACAGGCTGAACATTTTAATACTTAAAGAACTGGCAGTGAAGCATGATGGATCAGTAACTAAATTGTATGGTCTATCTCTGCAAAGAACAGCAGTGCTACTGGCCTTGAAAATGAAAACAGTGGTATCCTTGCACAGAAGTGGGTCTGGGAGTGAGCCACTCAACAAAAGACATATAATTCTTGATTTAATCCAGGGTAAAATCATGGAAACATTCTATAGGGAAGGCCAATGGAGTTCCTAGATGCTGACAGTATTTTGGATGGACAATAGCATTAACTTCATAAAACAGAACTCTTGCCAGTTCAGTTAACACATTTTATAATTAGGTCTTCATACAAGTGTACAAAAATAATCCACTGGACACTCTAGAACTACATTTCTGTAAGGTCTTTGACAAACCAAATAGCAATGGTGATGTTAAAGGGGACAAGGCGGAGCACAGAATTTGTTCCAAATGATTTAGCTATTAGGGAGCACAAAGTAATTCACAGAATATAGTTTTCTGGAAAAGACAATCATTAATAGAGTGCGAGAGTGTAGGTATGGCAGCTGATTACATTTGGTATGTTTGTCTCAGCAATCACAGTAGGCCTGGACAACAAGAGCCAGCAAGATCAGCCTGTGTACCAGTGACATTAAGGTGGGAGCAACGATTACAGATGACAGCCTCAGTCACGAACTTCATGGAGTTACGCAGTTATCAAAAAGGGCTAGCATTGTAATTAAGAAGATTAAGGGTTTGAGTTATACACAGATCCTGGATTTTATTGCCTCTGTCTCTATTTGCCTACTTTATGGCTCTGAGTATCTCGCATAACTTGACAATACTCAAAGCTCACACATGAAAAAGGGCCTCAACCTAGTTAGGCAACCTGGTTAACAAAATATATAAAATTAAAAAAAAAGTTTAAGGTAATACATTTAGATGGGGAAAATTCCAGGGAAACATACAGGCCTGTGGGTTAGTCCCTCAAGGACAGAGAAGGAAAATAAAAGAATCATATGGTTATACCCATCCTTATAGTGAATAGAGAACACTAGAAAGAAAACAATGCCCTAAGTTTGAGGATGCCAGAGTGCAAACTGGAGACAGGACTGAGAATGCCAAATTTGTCATGCCATTGTACAGGTCAGTGATAAAGGCACATAATAAATAGTCCATCCAGTGATGCGAGCCAGACAGGCAGCCATATAGGGGGGTCCTAATTGAGAGATGAAATGTCAGCAAGCAAAGGAGAGTAGTAGTGCTGAAATTGAATTCATCTTCAAGTCTTGGTGAGTACCTTCGTGAGGTGGACCCTGTTTTTCATAAAATCTCATCAGTGCAAAACTGATATATAGACTGCATTTATATAGCATATGTCATGGACAGAAGTAAGTCAGAAACAAAAAAAAAGATAGTTGGGTGCACAAGACTCAGGATAAAAATTCCCCAATCCTGATAGGTGCACTGGTGCCAGGAATGGAAAAAATGATCACTGTAGAATCCTCAAAATATGGAAACATTCCTACAATAGGACCACGCCAGGCCCAGGGGGAGAATGGTCCCCCTGTTGTAGAAGGAAGTAGAAGTCCACAAAAATCACAAACATTGACTGGCCAAAGAAGAGCCATAAAGGTGATTGAGGATAAGAAAGAAATTATGTATTGTTGCTATTATGTAAAAAGCCCAGAATTTCCAGACACAAGATACACAGAATGATTAAGAGAGAAATGAGAAGAAAGAAAAATACTTCCGCTGGAAAAACTGTCAGAAGCTTCAAATAAAAATTTGCGTTCATTAATACAACCGATTTTTGAAAAACAGTATGTAGATTAAGAAACTTTGATCTGTTTGGAAAAAGAAGCATCTGAGGAAGTGCGAAAATATAAACAACAAAACCTAGAGATATTTGAAAAATATAATAAAGAAATATGGACATGGGAAAGGAAAAGAGATTTGATATGATGCAATATTTATGCAAAGGAGAAAGCCAAGTTAAGTAATATAGAGAATGCAGCCCCAAAGATATTCGAAAACAAATACAGGCAAAGGCATCCAGATATGGAAAATTTCACAATAAAAGAATTAATTTCACAAAGATGGAATGTGGAAAAGAAGATTAGTAAAGCAGAAGTTAAAGAAATAGAAGTTGAAGTTATGGAGTGCCTGCGAAGTGAAGGATTTAATACAGAAGGTCTAACACAGACTACATCACAGCATGATGGAGTGAGTCCCCAGAATAAGGAAAAGCAAGAAGATCAGAAGACGTGAAGAAGAAATATGGACAGGGGAAAGGAAAAGAGAATTAATATGATGTAATATTTATGCAAAGGAAAAAGAAAAATTAACCAATACAAAAAGAACAGCACCAAAGATATTTGAAGAGAAATATAGGCAAAGGAATCCAGATATGGAAAACTTTACAATACAAAAAAATAAGAAGACTAAGAGGAAAAGTAGAAAAAGAGACTAGTAATGGAGAAGTCAAAGAAATAGAAATTGAGTTTATGGAGCACCTGCAAAGAGTGTAGAAAATCCAATACAGAAAACACCGCAACTGGATAAAGCAATGGATATCCAAATTAACAGGAAACCAGTGGAACAGGAAGCAATTGATCAGGTGCTATATCAAGTTATTTTGGAGCCTTCCACAGGAAACCAGTATAAACATTCACTTGAAGCTAGACAGCAAGGAAAGGAACAGGAAACTGTGAAAATCTGATGCAGTCAGTGTTGAGGAGTGACAGGCCAGTGAGGTCCCATATGACAGAGCAACAGATTACCCAGGATGAAATTGAAGAGAAAGTGCCACAGGAAGATGCTATAGAACTTTCTATAGGATGCCTGCAGGAAATGGAAAACAAGGGATATGCCCTCAGTTTGGAAGAAAATGAGCTAAGAGAAGAGTTGCTTGATTTAATGGACAAGGATAGATATGCTAAGATCAATGAGAGAAATAGACTGTAGAAGATCAATAAAACCCACAAAGTAAGAAGTCTGATAAAACAAATGAGTGCAGTAATTATGACTGTCCATAGAGATCCATGTGATATAACAGAAGTAAACAGGATATATTACTGTGCTGCTAAATTAATAACTGATAAAGTTCTACCACTAGAACACAGGGTGGTGAGGAAAGGAAGGGGAGAAATCGAATACCATCATAGAAATATCGAATAGAGAAAAATTATAAAGAAATTTAGACAAGAAGTGTCACTGTTAGAAGATTATAGAAAAGGGAATAGATAAACGAAAATACTAAGAAAGACAGATGTGATTAAAACAATGCACTGTATTAGAACAGACCAGGATCGATCATGCACTATCACAAATAAACTAAAAATTTCAACACAGGCAGAAAAACATAAAAGAAACTCAGATAACTATAAAGGAAAAGTACAAAATAAGCAATTTATTGATGACCTAAAAAAGCTTTATAGACAATTGGGAAAATTTTAAAAGGAACTGAAAGACTGCCAAAAAAGAGGAAGTAGATGCATTTTAGAGAAGTATCTATGAAGATCCTGTGGAACATAACAAAGATGCTAAATGGATAGAAGAAGTAAAAGAAAGACTAAGAAGTTTAAAGGTACAGGATATGAAATGGGATGAAGTAACAGCCAGAGAAATTGAAACAAAGTTAAGAAAAGCTTCTAACTGAAAAACCCCAGGCCCAGATGCAGTACCTAACTTTTGGTTAAAAGAATTAACATATTTGCATGAGGATTTAGCCATGAGTAAGAACTATTAATATGCGCATCCCAGACACCACACTGGCTAACAACAGGCAAAACAATGCTCTTACTTAAGAGTGAACCTGCAAGCTACCCTAAAAATTATAGACCAATGACTTGCTTTCTGACGACGTATACACAGGAATTGACATCGACAGAGTTTACAGTAATTTAGAAGAAAACTCAGTTATGGCAGTAGAACAAAAGGGCAATAAAAGAAAGTCATATGGAACAAAGGATCATTTGTTGTTAAATAAAGTTATAGTGGAGAACTGTAAAAAGGGGAAGAATCTAAGTATGGAATGGATGGACTACAAAGAAGCATTTGATAGTATCCCATTTTCATGGATAAAAGAGTGCCTAAAATATATAAGATACACCCTACAATGAGTGACTGCATTACAGTAACCATGAAACAACGGCAGATCACTTTGCAATTAAGTCATGATAAAGGACAGATTATTATCCCAGGGATAAAAATTCAAAGGAGGATATTCCCGGGTGACTCTCCTGTTTACTTAACAGCTTAGGCCATGGCTATAATTTGCCTCCTAGAAAACAGCAAAGTCTAATGACATCTCATCTTCTCTTTGTTGGTGATTTAAAACTGTATAGCTCATCATATGAGGAATTGAAAGCATAGCTGGAGGTTATCAAAACTTTTTCAGATGATACTAGAATGTCATTTGGTCTTGATAAATGTGTAAAAGCAACCTTTAAAGCAAGAAAACTGCACCACCAAGAAAAAAAAAAACAGTTTGTGACAAGAATGTGATATAAAAGAACTTGAGAAAGAGGGAGTGTATAAATACTAGGGAATTGATGAAGGATCAGTAATAAAACATGAACAAATGTGAATAAAACTCTGCAAGAAATTATTTAGAAGACTTAAATTAATACTGAGAACAGCACTGACATCTAAAAACAAGATCCAAGCTATAAACCTATTTGCTTTTCCTGTCCTAACTTACAGTTTTGGAGTGATTGACTTTCCCCAAAAAGTGTTGGATAGATAAAATATTAAAACAAAAAGGATGCTTCATGCTCACCAAATGATTTATAAAAATGAGTGTATACCAAGATTATATATTCCTCGTTCCGAAAGAGGGATGGGCCTCCTTGAAATTGATTATATGTATAGATCTGCAGTCATGGGACTCCACACATATCTACTGACCTCACAAGATCCAAATGTAGTGAAAGTTTTGAAACATGAGGAGAATAAATCTAAGATGACTAACATATCGACGTCAAGCAGGAATGGAAATCAAACAAGAAGTAGATAAAAACCAGGCAGCAAATGAATGTGCCAAAAAACAAAAGAAAGAATATAAGGTGAAGGACCAGATGAGAAGGCAAGAAATGTGGAAAAAGCATAAATATAGTTGCAAGTATAGAAAACTTCTGGAAGAATCTCATGTTAATCAGGAACGAATGCAGGAATGGTTAAGGAAAGGCAAATTCAAACCAAAAGATGAAAGGTTAGTATTGGCAGCCCAAGATAGTGGGCTACCTACATGCTGGTTTACAAAGTCCATTGAACATGTGGGAGAAATAGACAAATGTAGGTTTTGTAAAACTGAATTGGAAACAGTAACACACCTTGTTGCTGATTGCGACACACTAATGGCAGAGGACTGTATACTGAAAGGCATAATAATGTGATGAGACTGTTGCACTAGGGATTATGCAAACATTATGGTACTGAAGTGGCTGAAAAACACTGGCAACATGAGCCACAAAGCATCCTAGAAAATGATGAAATTTATATTACATGGACTCACCCAAAACCAACAGTTCAAAAGATAGATGCTAGAAAACAGGATATAGTGGTCCAAGAAAAGAAGACAAAGGCAGCATTGATCATTGAAATCACCACACCCAGTCACTACAGTGTCTTGCGTACAGAGAGACACAAAGTCATAAAATACCAGGATCTGCAGACAGAAATGAGTACAATGTGGAAGAAAGATACCCAGACAGTTCTAATAGTAGTAGGAGCAACGGGTCTTATAAAAAAGAATCTACAATCATATTTAGATATGTTACCAATCCATATAACCCCGTACAAATTGCAAAAGGATTCATTACTGGACACATTGCAGGTACTGCGAACAGCACTTTTGGCTGACATGAAAGATTTAAATAATACTAATTTCTTGAACTTTAATCGTACTTTGACTTAGCAATGGGGTCCATTCCCATCATGGTATTAGAAGCCCAAAAGATTTGGAGAAATTAAAAAAAGAAAATAGCTTAGGATATCATCTGTTTCTTGCATATAGATGACGGAATATGGTGGCAGCTGACCATACCTCTCAAGTGTTCCTGACTTTGCACAGCATCCCTGGTTTTGCCTCATATTTTCACTCTGTCCCTCATCTGGTAAGTCAGTCAGCCAGTCATTAGAGTTTCATACTTCTTTCTGTTCAGAGAATAATGTTGATGCAAAACCTAGCATTGTAAAAGAATGAGTAATATTTAAAAATTTACCCTGATTTTGGAACTTTTTCCACAAATTTCTTTTGGTTTATCCAGAGTTCTTATTTAAGTATTTTTTTCTGATGTTTTGTTAAGTTTTACTGCTTTGCCGCCTATTTTTTGGCATTTTCCGTCTTGCTAAAGTTTATATCTGTAACAGTAACTGTACTTGGAACACAGCTAGAGCCTGTTTACTGCATTTCCTGTGTTGCACTTAATTTAAAATCGTTTTTTTTTTCTCTAAAAACTGCATTTTACCTGATTTTGGCCTAGCATTCAAGTGTGGGGTCATTTATTGCAATGTTGTGATTATTTTGCTGTCTGTGTATCTCTGCTACCTTTAAACTACAAAAAAAAAAAATCTTGCTTTTTTCCCACTTTCTGAAAGTTAAGAAAGTTCAGTTACAGATTTGCTGTTCTGAACTGTTTGGAAGTTTCTAGAAGGCCAGTGCTTGCTTGGACTAAAGGGAAGTCTCTGTGTTCACCAGTGGGAGTGGTTAACACTGAACAGCCTGCCTGTCCCTGGAGGAGTGTTTACTACCTAGAAGCTGTAGTTTTATTGACCATTTTGGGTCAATTCTAAACTCCTTGATCTCTCTCTTTTAAAACCCGGCTGCCTTATGGTTTTGGCATCTTTTCAGGCTTGCTAATTGTTGTTGAAACACCTACCAAGGGGAGAAAACGCTGAGAGAATAAAAGGAGCCACTTTTGTGATTTTAAGTATTTTCTTCTGATTTTTTGTTAAGTTTTACTGCTTTGCCACCTATTTTTTTGACATTCTCCGGCTTGCTAAAGTTTATATCTGTAACAGTAACAGTACCTGGAACACATCTAGAGCCTGTTTACTGCATTAACTTTGTTGCACTTAATTTAAAATGTTTTTTTTTTCTCTAAAAACTGCATTTTACCTGATTTTGGCCTAGCACTCAAGTGTTGGGTCATTTATTGCACTGTTGTGATTATTTTGCTGCTTGTGTATCTCTGCTACCTTTAAACTACAACAAAAAGAAAAAAAAAACAAAAAAAATCTTGCTTTTTTACCACTTTCTGAAAGTTAAGAAAGTTCAGTTACAGATTTGCTGTTCTGAACTGTTTGGAAGTTTGTAGAAGGCCATTGCTTGCTTGGGCTAAAGGGAAGTCTCTGTGTTCACCAGTGGGAGTGGTCAACACTGAACAGCCTGCCTGTCCCTGGAGGTGTAGTTACTACCTAGAAGCTGTAGTTTTATTGGCCATTTTGGGTCAATTCTAAACTCCTTGATCTCTCTCTCTTAAAACCCTACAACTCTCTTTTTGCGCGGTTTTGCTCACTGAGCAGCGTCGGGCAGCGCCACCTAAACAGGTTTAAACTATTCCAGGCTCCACAAAGTCTGCTCTTCACTTTTTCCCTTAGAACTGTTCAGACTCTCAAAGTAATAACTCTATTCTCTTTCTAAAGCCCTGCACTTGCTCAGCTGTTATAAGGAAACACTAACTAACTAAAGCACTACACCCTCCTTGACTTCTCATAAGTATTAGGCTCCCGATTGGTCCTTCCTGATCAAGTGAAAAATCAGTTCCCTTCCCTAATCTGATCAGTAAAAAAACAGTTCCCTATACTAATCTAGTATGTCCAAGGGTCAGTTTCAAGGTTACTCTCCAGTCCAGCTGGTGAATCTGGGAATTTTGAGGCAATGTTACAATTGCCTTATGTACACAGACAACCCTCTCCTCCTTCCAACAAACTCTAATACATGTGAGAGATGCAGTTACACAGCCAAACTGGAGGCAGAGCTCTCTCAACCCAAGACTGACACAGTCAGTCAGGAGGAAAAGGTAACCAGCCACACCACAAATCCGTCTCACACAGACCTATTGCATCTGCATACCCAACACATAAACACACAAAAACATACTCGGAGGCTCTAAATAAAAATCTGCATAAACAGCAAAGACCTCCTAAGCAGATATCCAAGCAACAGCCACCCCTCAACAATACCCACAAATCAGATATCTCACAAAATCAGTGTGCTTCACAGTCACCACCCTTAAGGCCAAACAACACACCAAATACACTTGTTATAGGGGACTCTATTGTCCGGCACACTGACGTCCCACTCACCAGACTGAACAAGGAGAAGGTCATTGTAAGCTGCCTGTAGGGTGCCAGGATCCGCCACATAACACAAGCACTCAGGTCACTCCAAAGCAAGTACAAGTATGACTCCGTCATTGTCCATGCTGGTGTGAATGACCTGAGATATACCTCCCTGGACTACATGAAAAGAGACATAGAGGAGCTCTCTGACCATGTAGCCCAGGCTGGTATGACCCTGACCTTGAGTAGCATCTTGCCCTCACCAAGAATGATGCCACAGTATAAAGACAAAATGATCAGTTTCAACAATTGGCTAAAGTACTGGTGTCATTCAAAGGGGATCCAGTGTCTGTCAGCCTAGGATGACATGCTCGACAAGCCACGTTGCTTCGCTAGGGACGGCTTGCACCTGTCACCCTTAGGCTTTCGTAGACTGGCCAAGGTTCTTGCCACCCCCATAGTGCCTTTTTTAGGCAAGGCTCAAAGGCCAAACCCACCTCCATAGACAACCCAAGGATAAAAAAACTAAAGGTAATGCTACTCAATGCCAGAAGTCTAAACCTCAAGATGCATGCACTCGAGGCTCTCCTCAGTATGGAGAAAATCAATGTCTGTGCAGTAAAAGAAACCTGGTTCAAGGCTCCTGAGAGCACCCCAGCACTACCAGGTTATAACTCATACCATGCGTTTCGGCCCCAAAACTCGGACCGAAGCACAAAAGGAGGTGGGAGTATCTATATTCATCAAAGATACCTACACCTCCAGGTTAGTGGCACTGCACGAAGCGTTGGAAACCATCCATGTGCAACTAACAGCGGGCAAAACTGCCTTTCAGTTTGTAGCCTGCTACAGAACACCCTCCCTATTACAGGAACCCCACTTGGCATTCCTGAGAACACTGGAGAATATGAAGGTCTCTCCAAACACTATGTTATTGGGTGACTTCAACTACCCAAGCATTGACTGGGAAAACTACTCAAGCCCAAACACCCTCGCCCAACGGTTCCTTGAATTTATAAACTCTAATGCAATGGAACAACTGGTCATCACTCCCACAAAAGGGAACAACATATTGGACCTGGTCATCACCAACATGGGGACTCTATGTTCCACACCAGAGTTAAACCCCTCATTGGTGACCATAAACAAATTTCCCTGGACATCCATATCCCGTCCCCACCCCCAGCCAAGGAAATCACTGTAAAGAATTTCTCAAAAGCCAACTTTGCACTTCTCAAGACTGAGGTGGAATCCTTCAAAGCCCCTGGGCCAGAGGATAATACAGCCCAATCCGCAGAATCCATTACAAATGCTTTCTATGAGCACCTGCAGGAATGCATGGATCATGCTATCCCAAATAAAACCAAGACTCACTCCTCCAAAAACAGGAGACTGGTCTGGTGGACCCTGGCCATAAATAAGCTATACAACAGAAGGAGGAAGCTACTACATGACAGAGCTAAATCCCAAAAAGGGAAGGCATCTCTGATCAGTATTAGCAAGAAACTTCGATCCCTCATAAAATCATCAAAGGCCAGCTTCGAAAGTAAAATTGCCCTAGACACTAAAGATAATCACAAGGCCTTCTTTAGTTATGTCAGGAACATGGGAGGAAACTCCCAGATATGCTCTAAATTGTTGCATAACGGTACAAAATATACCGAACCTACAGACATAGCCAACATCCTGGCAGACAGATTCAGCACAAACTTCTCCCGCCCTTCCCCCCCAAAGGAGCAAATGCCTATCCCAACTGAATGTAACCTCCCTGACATCACAGATGCACAGGTGAAAGCTGCCCTCTCCAAAGCAAAAAACACAGCATCTATGGGACCAGACGGTGTCCCAGGCTGTGTCTTACACGAGCTCCAAGAAGAACTGAACCCTCACATTAAGTCACTGTTCAAACTTAGCCTTACTACAGGATATGTACCCAAAGAATGGCGTACAGCTACAGTGGTCCCATTCCACAAAGGTGGTGCCACAACGGACCCCGGAAACTATTGCCTCATAAGCCTGACTAGTCTGGTCTGTAAAGCTATGGAGCGTATTATCATGGAACTCATAAACAAAGACATTGGGAACCTCCAGACACTGGACCCTACCCAATTCGGCTTTGTTAAGGGCAGATCTTGCCTCTTAAACCTAGTTGATTTCTTTGAAACAGTTACCAAAGCCATAGATGAGGGCAAGGTAGTCCAAACAGCCTACCTGGACCTCGCAAAAGCCTTTGACACAATACCCCACTCGGGCATCATAAATAAGCTTACCAGCTTAAATATCAACCCCTGTATCACAAGATGGGTTGCAAACTGGTTCAGAGATAGAACCCACATGGTCAGAATTGCAGGTGCCATGTCCTAATCCAAACCAGTTACAAGTGGCGTCCCACAGGGCTCAGTTCTGGGACCTCTCTTGTTCGGTATATACTTCTCTGATGTTCAGTCTAACATGGGGGGATTATGGCTGACAAAGTTCGCAGATGACTGCAAACTGGGTGCCATAATCGAATCTCCAGCTGACACAAGCATCCTCCAAAAGGGTCTCACAGAGACGGATGCTTGGTGCCAGAGCCACGGCCTCAAGCTAAATGCTAAAAAGTGCATAGTCATCCCCTTTGGGAAAAACAAGGTGCCCACAAATTACCACATAGGTGGTAATCCATTAAGTACGGAAGAAGTAATTAGAGATTTGGGGACCAACGTAGATAGTAATTTCTCCTTTGATGATCACATTGCCAAAGTGGTTAGAAAGACCTTCTATATAGCCCACCTTATCACGAAAGGGTTCGCATCTAGATCAAGAGAGGTCATTGTACCCCTCTACTCATCACTCATCATGCCCATAATTGAATACAATGCCCATTTTGGGATGTACTTTACCCGACACCTGCAGCAACTGGAGAGATCCCAAAAGTACCTCACCAAGAGGATCGTGGGCTACAAACAGATGTCCTATGCAGCTCAACTAATGTAACTCCAGCTCTACTCAGTTGCTTACCGCCTACTCAGAGGCGATCTATGCCTGACGTACAAAGCCATGTCAAACCCAGAATTAATGGACATGCTCCACCTCAAAAAATCCAAGTCTCTTAGAGCTACACGCTCCAGGGACCTAAACCTCAGCACAAAAATAAATAGGACATGCTGGAGGGACAGATTCATTTCCCAGAGGCTCCCCTCACTCTGGAATAGAATCCCAATTCATGTTAGACATAGCCCCTCGCTGACCCTCTTCAAGTGAAATCTGGACGCGTGGATGGGAAATCACAAATTCACCCCTGGGATCTCTTCGGTGTCCCTGCTAGACAGAGGCACAGTAAACTAATCTTAAAAGGGTACCTTCTGTGACCTACTTTACAGAGGCACAGTAGGCTAATCTAATAGGGAGGCAGAAGCCAATTACACTCTGGCTAGGCTTATAAATGCCCTAGGGCAGATAGCCTAGTATCTACCTATGAACCTATGAACCAAAGAAGTTGAGAGTTATGTAGCTGGCTGCTATGATAGAGACTAGAAAAACGCTGCTAATCTTATTGCTGTTACTAGAAAGGCCTCAAAGATACCTTACCAAAAAAATTAAAGGCCCTGAGTTCTTCAAATGTCCTGATAGATTAGCATGACTCTCCTTATACTCAGTAGCCTACAGGCTACTCTGCATTGCTTCAAACTATGAAAGACCCAATCATATCTGAACGCCTATTTCTTTGTAAAACCAGTGACTCTGCAAACACCAGCACTCGGGACCTAAATCTACACCAACTAATAAACAAGACTCACTGAACAGAGTTTCCTAAAACAACATATTCCCAGCCTACGGGTCAAAAAAATAACTAGCCTGATTACTTTTAAAGCTTGTTTTGATGATTGGACGAATATGCACAGATTTACAGCAGGATCATCATGTATAACTCTGCTTGATTTTGAAGGTAAGGACTATTAAGTGACTGAAAAGGTAGGTATGAACTTTTAAGTGTATCTACAGGACTATTAAGTGTCTGAAAAGGTAGGCATGAACTTCTAAGTGTATCTACTTAAAGTTGTATACAGCTGAGAATCTTGTTGTTGTGATCACTTACCAAGTATTGTTCATACGTATGTTAATAATATATATAATTATTAATTAACATTAATAATATGCATGTTATAAGTATGTTCTGTTTTTATTATTCTGATTTGATTTTAGCAGATGGACTGTGTTTTCATCTTTTATTTGTGTTTAGAGAAGTAGCTTTCTGGAGGAAATTCCAAGTTTATGTGTCTGAATCTGAAGTTCATGCCCCTGTCGTCAAGTGTTTGTTTTCTAATGAGCAGTTTCTGTTTTCATGGAGTGTGCATTTTCCTTGTGATTCCATACATTCTGGCTGTTTTTCATTCTGGGGCCTTGTCTTTTTAGACCTTTGTCTTTTGACCTGGATCCATGCCTGTACCTTGATTCACCTTGTTCCTTTTCTAGGTATTTTTTATGCTCAGACAAAAGATACAGATACAGCCTTTCAACAGCTCAAGTTTCTTGTTGCCATTATGAAATATAAGTCAGGAGACCTGGGCTGAAACTGTTTCTTTCCACTGTAATGGGTGGTTGAAGTAAAGTCTGTGGGAATGAAAACTTTTGAAACTCACTGTACTCAGGAATATCCTATGCCTAATTTAACACAGCTCTTGTTGTCCAGTCCTATGACTGCTTATGCTATCTAAAGCTTATTTGTAACTATCTCACCACCACACCTCTCATCCTCTTTTTTTTTTCCAACAAACATCTTTATTAAATTTTTACATATGACATAGGCAATTTTACATTTATATAAATGAAAAACAAGCAAAATGGCATCATTTTAGTTGCAAACAGTATACATCACAGACACCGTTGAAAAGATTGTAGCTGCAAACATTATACATCCCTTATAATCCATCCAGTCATTGTCAGTTAAGCATTATATGACTCATTCAGATCCTGCCTCTTAAACCTTATTCCTGCTCTACATATATTGTTCCCACAATTCCCATTTTTTTCCTATGTAGTTTGCTCCTTCCCTTTTTTAAAGATCCCAATTCCAGTTGTTTTATCTCTGTTACTATATTCACTACTTGTAGTAAAGGTGGTTTAGACTTTGATTTCCATTTTTTAGTAATTGCTTTATGGCAGTCATCATAATTAGACTCAGCAAGGCTTTACTATATCTAGGCAATTCCAATTCTGTATCATAATTCAAAAAAATAATCTCCCCAGTCAATCCAATCTGCTCACCCAGCATCTCTGACAGAGTGGTCCGCAGGGAATAATCAAATATCTGCCAGCTCACTACACTCCCAAAAAACATGTTTCTAGCCACTTCTTTCTTTCCCATCACACCTGCAACAATTGCTATCCACCTGAGGAAAAATCCTTTGTGGAGTCTACTTGGTTTATAAAAATACCTATGTAAACACTTCCAGGCAGAGATCCTAAATCCTCTAGGCTTCCCCCATTGCATCTTTGTAAATTGCTTATCCAGGCTCTCTTCTCAGTCCTTTCTAAGCTCCTCTGATTCTTATAATTCTCATGCAATATTTTATATGTTTTACTAATTATTCCTTTCTTAATGGCAGCTGCTGTTCTAGCTTCTATTAAAAACTCTACCAGTGCTGGTCTTTCATTTTGGAGTCCCCTATTTCTTTCTCTTTGCCTATACTCTGATATTAATCCTTAATAGTGAAGACAATCTCTAACCTGCAGTCCATATAAATTCTTAGTCTCCTCCCTTTCTTTTACCTTTCCTTTTCTAGTTATTTTCTTCCAATACCTTCATTTCTTTGTCAGTTTTCTCCAATAAATTCCAGCCTCCTCTTACCTATTATCCATATCCCTGACCACAGTCATCCCTATCGGCAATATCTCTTTTCTCCATTCTCATGCTGGTTTGGTTCTTAGAATACTCCCTGCTATTTTATGAATATAATTTTTATTATTCTCCTTAAGAGTTTGCATCCAAAATCCCAATCTGTCATTCCCTGAGCTTCCTCCCTGTATCAGTATCATTCCTTTTCACTTTGAATTATAGTTTTCTGCTTGATCTATGTATAAGAGCCTTAACTGTGTTGCTGTAAAATACCCTCCTCATACTGGGTAATCCTAGTCCGCCTTGCTCTATTGGAAGAATCAGCTTATCCCACTCAACCCTTGCTGTCTTCCCTTCCCAGATAAAATCCTTCAACTCTTTTTTAATTGCTATCCACAGCTTCTCCTCTGGTTGATAAAAATATGCTGGCCTGTGTATAAGACTAAAGGGACTAAGAACATTTTAATGGCTTGTATCTTAGTATCCATATCCATATAACAAAGCTTCCAGTTTCTCAATTTTTGTATTATCTTCTGTTTAGTCTCTTCCCACATGTCCTTAGCTAACAAAACAGAGTCATTTCTAATCCATACTTCTAAATACTTCATTTTGTCATGTCCCCATAAATATAGATATTGTTGGACCAAGTCATGTGTGGGACCATAATTTACCACCATTGCCTGTGTCTTAGCTTCATTAACTTTGTATCCTGAGAAGATCTGAAACTGTCTTAAAATGTTCAACAGCACTGTAATGTTCCTTTCTGTTCTTTTGTGTATACAAAATAATATTATCTGCAAATAGAACTAGCTTTTCCTGATTACCATACCAATTTATATTCTTGAATTTCTGTGTCCCTTGTTTTCTTTGCCAATGATTCTAAATGTAATGCAAACAACAAAGGAGAAGGCGGGCAACCCTGCCTGGTTTCTCTACTCAAGAAGAAATTATCGGCGAGGACCCCATCCACTTTTATGTGCACCTCCGATCCCTCATATAGTCTTCTAATTAACATTATAATTGTATCAGGGAAAGCAAATGCTTCCATTACCGTGCTCATGAATTCCCTGTCTACTCTATCAAATGCTTTCTCTGCATCCAGACCCACCAATAAAAGTGGTATTTTTTACATCCTGCTTCCCTCTGGATCATCAATGTTCTGTTAATATAATAATCATTTGTCTTCCCTCCACAAAACCACACTGATCCACATGTATCAATTTTGGTATCACCTTTGCCATTCTTGTAGCCATTATAGACATAAACATTTTATAATCATGGTTTAGTATTGAAATGGGCCTGTATGAAGCTGGATCTGATGGATCCTTACCCTCTTTAGGTATTATGGTTACCACCACCTTCTTCCAAGATGCTGGTACTTCTCCTCTTCTTAAAATACTGTTAAACAAAACCTTCCAGATCTTTATCAGTTTTTTTCCCTCCTAACTTCTGAACTTCCACAGGAATTCCATCTATTCCTGGGTACTTTCCTGTAGATTGGTTATACATAGCCATTTTTATCTATCCCTGCCTATCCTAACTGTTAGTAATTGAGCCTCATCTATCTCTAACCTTGGCAAACTTAATTCTTCCATAAACATTTCCATTTGTACATTTTCTTGATCTCCATATTTCTCTGCAAAATACAAGCTTTCATAAAATTTCCCAAATATTTCTAATACTTCTACAGGATCTCTTGTTATATTCCTTGTTATAGGCTCCCTACGTTTGGTGACAGCCCTTTCCACTTTCTGCTGCCTGAGATGTTGTGCTGAAAGTTTTTGTGCTCTAGAATTATTATCAAGAAACATTTGCTTAACAGCAATCTTTCTAAACTCATGCATATTATCAAGGTAATCCCTTATTTTCTGTTTAGCATTTTGCAGTTGCTCCTTTTCTTGTTCTGAGAAATTTATTTTGCAATACCTTAACATTTGCCAATCCTTCTAAATAATTCTTGTCACTGTTTAACCATATATCCCTTTATTTTCACCCTAGTTTTAAACTCCACTTTACTTTTATCCCACTCCCTAGCTATGTGTATCAGAAGAAAATTCTATCTTCTCCAGTAGCTCCTGAATTAATTCCAAAACCCATTCCTTAAATTCCTCTCTTTTCATCTGATAGGTGGGAAAGCGAAAGTGTCTCATTTTTATTTCATTACCTTGCTTTTTTTATTGTAGTTATTATTGGCACATGATCTAAAATAGTTATTGAGTGCATTTCAAGACCTTCAATTAAATGCACGTGTTCCTATGAGATATAAAATCTATCTAGCCTCGCCCACTTTTTGCATCTTGGTGAGTAATATGTAAATTCACTCCAAACACCTAGCACTGAATTCACATCTTCCATGCCAAACATTTTCAT
Source organism: Protopterus annectens (assembly GCF_019279795.1). Classification (NCBI taxonomy): domain Eukaryota; kingdom Metazoa; phylum Chordata; order Ceratodontiformes; family Protopteridae; genus Protopterus; species Protopterus annectens. The sequence goes on along the minus strand of NC_056735.1, from coordinate 984,703,688 downwards.
ACATTTCTTCCAAAACCTATCCTCCTTTGTTATATTTTCCCTTCTGGGCGTCCCAGACACATCTTCCCTGTTGCAAACCAAATTCCAGCCTCCACCAATAAGTAATATTCCTTGCTGAAAGCTGATATTTTCTCCTAGAAATGTCATAAACTCCATTATAGCAGTTTTAGGGGGGATGTAAATGCATGCCATTGTAATCCTCCCCCCTAGCCAGTAGCCCCTTAGTACTGTGTATCTTCCATTATTATCTTTTTTCCTCTTCTATCACTATTGGAGCTCCTCGTGCAATTAATATAAGTACTCCTCTTTTCCTTTGCCCCAGATATTCTGCTAAATAACCATTCTGAAAACTTTTCTTTATCAAATTCATATGTTCACTTTTTTCCAGGTATGTCTCCTGTAGTATAGCTATTTACACTCTACATTTTTAATATAGTTCACTACTCTTTTTTATTTTATGTGTAAGACCATTCAGACTGAAAGTTATTACAGAAAGCATGTTGTTGTTTGTTTTTTCCGGTAAGGGGTCGCCACAGTGGAACTCCGGTCCGCTAATGATTGGCAGTAGATTTTTACGAATTGCTGAGGTGCCAGCTCGATGCCCAACCTTCTAATTTTCTTATATAGTTATTATGTTAAATGTCTAGTTCCAACTTATATGTTAATTATTGTTACATGTCTAAAAACATATATGTTAATTATTGTTACATGTCTAAAAACGTATATGTTAATTATTGTTACATGTCTAAATTGTTTGTCAGGTTGGTCTTTTATACAGTTGTTCCTTGTCATAGCCATTTGCGCCTATGCCACATGTTACATAACTTTTTGTTTTTTTGAAAGCCATCAAAACAGAACAAACAACCCCCCCTCAAAAAACCCTCCTAAAACCTATTAACTTATTACATCCGAGTGACACCTCCAGGTGAATTTGCAGTTAACTCCTACTGACACCTGTAGGTGTCAAATATTGCTTGTTCATGTTTGCATCAACAATTCCAAAACTATGAAATGTACAAGGTTTTAAAAGATTGCAAACATAATTACATTAATATTAGGCCTCCATCTAGTGTAGGTAAATAGATATTAACTGTCGTTTTTATGATATTAATTTAGACATATATAATTTTCACATTTTTCTAAATATCTCAACAACCAGGTAACAGACAGAACTCCTTAGTCTTATATAAAAGTTCTCAGCTAGATGAATAATGTGTTGCTGACAGTATATGTGTAACCAGAGTTATTGATGAGATATTGTAAGTTGTTTACAAAATATTACACATGTAATAGTTACGTTTACTGTGAATTGTAAAATTCAGTTTAAGACCTCGAACCAAAGAATACTACCACTATAAAAATAGTTTGTGCTGAAGAGTTTGACATTTACACTTCTTTCATAACCCCTATGGTTCCAGAGATAGGAACAGTTGTTTGAAATGTGAGGACAATTTAATTCTGTCAGAAAGCTTAGGCCCTGCCCATTGGAAGTTACAGTGCATCCTGAGCTCCATTGGAGTGAATGAGTTAACTTAATAACAACACGCAAAACTATGTACATCTTTAGATATTGAAGTTTTTGCTTCCTAATAAGAAGGTAAATTCTAAGTTGATAGCTACACAGACAGGCTAAAGTTAACCAAAAAGAAAGGTTAGTCATGCTAAGACGCGTGTTAGAGCCTGTGCTATTAGTAAGTGCTATCTGGTTTTGTCTCATCTTTATAGCTCTCCTAGTTGAGAAAACACTTGAATGGTTTCAGTAAACACTTTCTCCAAGCCATTTCTCTTTATCAGATTGTCTTCTAGTGACATGCAAACAAGACACAAAACTGCTAAGGGTACCTTGTTTATCAGAAAAAAAGCCTTACAATATTCAATATTCTTTTTCATTTGCATGCTTTGTAATAAACTTGATGTTAAGTTGTCTATCTCGCCTTCATTCTTGCTAGTTGGGTTCGGAGCCAATGCTCGGCTCTGACTCGGCCATCTTCAAAAGCTCGAGAGCTGCATACTGGCTCGAGGCCACCCCATATCCCATGATGCCTGGTGCTAGATACCCAGATCTCGTTTGCCGCTTCTGCTGTGAGGTTGTCTTACTGGCTCAGGTCGTATTTTTTCATTATTTACTCATTTTTTGATAAAAATTTATAGTTGTTGGTTTAGATTGTTTATACTAGTTAACCTTTATATATATATGTATATATATATATATATATATATATACTTGTAGTATCTATAATTCTTTATTAACCTTCCCCTATCCCTTCAGAAAACTCATTTTAGTTAGAGAGTTTTCCCCTCCCCCTTCACTTTCTTAGGTAGCCGTTTAAATTAGAGGCTAACCTTTTTCACTTTTTCTATCCTATAAAAAAAAAACCTTTTACCTCTTAGTTAGTTTTGTTTAACTTGTGTATATATATATATATATATATATATATATATATACACAATATTGTCAGTTTTCTTGGCTGTGGTTTTGGGTGTCTTAACAGTGTGTGTGTGGTAGTAGTTACATCCTAATTTCTTTAGTGTGTTGCCCTTGGTTTTTCTAATTCCTTTTCAGGGATGTCCAAGGATACTAAGGTGTCCGGATTCAAGAAGTGTGACTCATGCTGTCAGAAGATGTCTCTGGCAGATGGTCACACTTCTTGTGTCTATTGTCTCTGCACCATGCACCTGCAGGACTCTTGTTCGGTTTGCCATACCTTCTGCCCAAGAGTCCTGCAGGAGCGTAAAAATAAGTTAATCCTATGTGAATTACTTAAACAGGATTCACCGGCTAAGACTCAGCCTGTGAAGGCCTCTAAGCCACCTAAATCTTCGGCTCCCAGTTCAGAGCCGTCAATGGGTGAAGCTGTTCCTTCAGCCCCGGTTCCAGCCGGAACCAATGTACCTGTCTCCCAGTCGGTTCCAACTCTCCCTTTGTAGCTAATGGGGAGTTGAAAGCGATCTAGGTCTCCCTCCCTGGAGTCGATATGCTCGGCTCCGAGGTCTCCTCTGCTCCAATCAGAGCACAGTCATCGGTCCCACTCTTCTCGGTCCTCAAGACTATCCGATCATGATGTGGAGAGAGTGGTCAGTAGGCTGTTAAAATCGCAGGCCCTAGCAAAAATGTTGTCCAGCCCCCCTCATCAGGTGTCGGCTCCATCCATATCTGCAGTTATTCCTCCTCCGACTCCTTCCTTGAGCTCAGAGACAGAGTTCGTTGGGGTTCGGAATGTGGAACCGTCAGCACCGATACCTTCTGCTTCGGTTCCATCGTCAGCTCCGATCACTTCTTTGGTACCGTCCTTGGAAGGGTCTGGGTGCCAGGACTCCCTAGTTGGCTCTGAGGGGGCGAGTGGCATTGGACCCTTGTCTGACCCCGTTCTCCCTCTCGGAGCTTCAGCGCAGGTGAGCTCAGCTCCTACATTGGCTTCGGAGCCATCCCCCTCGGTGCGGAGAGGGATTCTGGTCTCTTCGGAACCGGAGCCTTCTCGGCATCTGAACAGGGATGCCTTCAAGGTCATGAAGAGTGTGCTGGCCGTTGAGTCAGCCCCACAATCATCCCCACCAGCTCCTCCCACTATGGTGCCTGTGTCTGCCTCTGTCCCTTCTCCAGACCCCAAGTGTGGGGAACCAATGCTCCAGGGCACCCCTTGGGTGTATCTTCCTCTTCCAAGGCCTCCCCTGATCATTCAGAGGAGCTACCTCGTAAGAGGAAATGCAAGAGGAAGCATGTTGACTCCCCTGAGTCTGTCACATCAGATACCGACTTGGAGGATTTGGAAGGGTCCCCGAGATCCCCCTCTGAAGATGTCTCCTTCTCAGACATCCTTGAGATGCTTAGGCAGAGGGGGAACTGGACTACCCTAAGCCCCTCTGAGGATGAGTCGGTATTCCTGGATGCGTTTGGATCCCGACCTTCCACCTCCTGGGTGTCTCCGCCTTTCGACCCACTAATGTCTGTGGTGTCTCAGAAGGCGTGGTCAGCTCCAGACACAGTGGAACCCACCCCCAGAAGACCCGCTAAATTCATAACGGCACCACAGGATAAACAGTTTTTGACCAAATGTGTCCCTGTTGATGCCATGGTGGTAGCGGCGGCCACAAAGAAGGAGTTGGCTGAAACTTCATCTGTCCATCCTCCTAACAAGGAGTCCAGGATGATGGACAGATATGGGAAGCGGATGTTCTCTTCAGCGACCTTTTCTATGAGGTCTCTGAATTATTTGTGCCACTTTACCCACCTTCAAAGGGATCTCCTTAAAGAGCTTGGAGATACCTGTCAAGATCCATCAGCTGAGGGGGCCCGGGCTAAGGCAGCCTCCCAGCTGGTGACTCTTAATTCAGTGGTGAACTCCTCCATGAGGCTCATTTCTTATGCAGCCGATGGTGCAAGTAGAGCTGCAGGCACAGGTGTTGCTCTGAGGAGACACGCTTGGATACGGCTATGTAACTTCGCGGAACCTTTCAGAGCATCTTTCACCAACACCCCCTTTGATGGTTCCTCTCTTTTTGGATCACAGGTGAAGGACACCCTTACCAGGTGTGAACAGGAAGGCAAGACTCTCTCTGCTGTGGGAATCCATTTTTCCAATCCTTCCAGACCATATCCAAAGGGTCAGAAGAGTGGAAAGATGTGGTTCCGGAAATCTCAGGGAGCCTTGCCGGACACACGTGGTGAGTTCCCATCCAGGGGCAGAAGAGGGAACAATAATACACGCTGCCCTCATGGCAGAGGGGGTCCGCAAAACCAGGGCAGCAGAGAATCCTTCTCTGAGAAGCCCTCCCACCATCCCTGAAGGTTTGCCTGACTGCCCACCTCCGGAGGCAGTCGGGGGAAGATTATTGCTGTACCCAAGAGCCTGGCAAGACATAACACAAGACAAATGGGTACAGTCAGTTATATCCGGAGGCTACAGAATACCCTTTGTTCGCACTCCCGTAGTGTCAAGCAAGTCCCTTCTAGATGTTGCACCCAATCTAAGGGATCAAGCAGTACAAGAAATTTCATAACTGCCAAAAAAAAGGGCCATCCAGCAAGTTCCAGCAGACCAGCAAGGATCCGGAATTTACTCAAGGTTCTTTTTGGTACCAAAAAAAGACAGGGGACTGGAGACCCATTCTGGATCTCAGCAGACTGAACAGGTCTTTACAAAGAACCAAGTTTCAGATGGTCACGCTACAGTCCATTATGTCCTATCTGGGTCAGGACAATTGGATGTGCTCTATAGATCTTCAGGATACGTACTACCATGTCAAAATGGACAGATGCTCCAGAAGATTCCTTCGCTTCCGGCTGGGAGCAAGCCATTACCAGTTCAGAGCTCTGCCCTTTGGTCTCACCACAGCCCCCAGGGTGTTCACCAAATGTGTGGCAGTAGTTACTGCTCACCTGAGATGGCAAGGATTCCAGGTGTTTCCATATCTAGATGACTGGCTCCTTACTGCTACCACCAGGCATCACCTTCTGCGAGCCAGAGGCTACACTATTGAGACTTGCTCCAGACTAGGTATCTCAATAAATTTCAAAAAGTCTGCATTGTCGTCCTGTCAGTCTATCACCTTTATAGGCGGAAATTTAAATACAAAAGGCATGTCAGCGAGCCTTTCACCAGACAAGGTATTAGTGATTTGTCAACATGTACAGGTCTTATTAGCATGCAAGAGAATTCAAGCCAGGTTCGTCCTCCAAACTCTAGGTCTCATGGCAGCAGTGATCATACTTGTTCTTCTAGCTCGTTTTCACATGAGGATCCTCCAGTTGCTGCTTTTCACCCAATGGTCCTTCCAGCAACTTCCCATGTCTCACATGATCATGATCACAGAAGCATGCAAAAAGCACCTTGCATGGTGGATGGTCTCCACATCAGTACCCCTAGGCAGACCATTTGTACTCCCCCCCCTAGTTGCTACGGTTACCATGGATGCTTCCCTGATTGGGTGGGGGGGCATTATCAGGGCAGGACTGTCCAAGGCACCTGGCAACCTCACGAGTACCACCTGCATATAAACGTCTTGAAGATGATGGCTGTGCTTCTAGCGTTGCAAGCTCTTCAGGACTCTCTTCCTACTGGGACCATTGCAATTCAAATGGACAATATGTCAGTAGTGTGGTATATCAACAAGCAGGGTGGAACCAAGTCCTACCCCCTATGTCAAGAAGCACTCAGACTCTGGCAGTGGGCAATCTCTTCCCAACGGTTTCTGATCGCAACACACATCGCTGGGAAGTCCAACGTCATAGCAGACAGGCTGAGCAGAGCAATTCTCATGCCTCATTTGTGGTCTCTGAATCAAGTAGTTGCTGACCAAATATTCCGCAAATGGGGCCAGCCTTGCTGTGACCTTTTTGCCACCCCCTTCAACAGCAAGTGCAACAAATTCGTCTCTCTCCTTCCACTTCCCGGACATTCTGCCAGAGACGCTCTAGTCCATGATTGGCCTCAGGGACGTCTTTATGCATTCCCTCCATTTCCCCTTATTCCAAAACTGATACAGAAAGCTACCATTTTGGGCTGCAAAATGATCCTCATTGCTTCATACTGGCCTCGGCAAATATGGTTCCCATTCCTGTATCATCATCTTCTCAAGCAGCCTTGGACTCTGGACCCAGTTCAAGACCTTCTGATCCATCAATCAGGCAGGCTGCACCAATCCCTGCAATCTCTCCAGCTCACTGCTTGGTTGCTCCACTTCCAACCTTAGCCAGGCTTCCAGATATCTCCCCGTCTGTGCGGGAAATTATTTTATCATCACACAAGTCTACCACTAGGAAAACTTATGCTAGTAAGTGGAAACGTTTTTCTTTCTGGGCAGAGACTAAGAGTATAGACCCCTTTTCAGCCCCTATACACCACATTTTGGATTTTCTTGCGGAACTCTTTCATTCTGGGTCCACTTCCATTACAATTAGAGTTCAGTTAGCTGCAATTTCAAATTTTCACATTGGCCTGTCGGGAAATAATATCATGTCGCATAAGCTATGTAGAGCCTTTCTCAAAGGGACCACTCTGCTCAGGCCTCCAGTGAAAGATCCTCCACCTCCATGGCCTCTAAATTTGATTTTAGCTTCTCTAATATTGCCTCCCTTCAAACCTGCAGCTTCTTGTTCCCTGAAGTTTTTATCTTGAAAAACTCTCTTCCTGGTAGCCATTACTTCAGCCAGAAGAGTTTTGTAACTGCAGGCTCTTTGTACCCGTCCTCCGTACCTAGTGTTCCACAATAATAGGGTTGCTCTCAGGACTAATCTTTCCTTCCTTCCTAAGGTATCTTTAGAAAATAATTTGAATCAGTCCATAGACCTTCCTGTGTTTTTTTTCCCAACCACTCCAACAGGGCTGAATAAAAGTTGCATCAGTTAAATGTTCACAGGCAACTATGTTTCTATTTACATAGAACTAAGGATATCAGGAAATCGGACCAACTTTTCCTTTCTTATGCTGAGGGTAAACAAGGTCTTCCAGTCTCAAAAGTAACCTTGTCCAGGTGGTTGACGTCTATCATTACATTTATCTATCAACTGAGGAATAAACACTTACCTGTTAAACCAAAAGGTCACTCCACCAGGGCTTTAGCCACTTCAGTGGCCTTTCAGGCTAGGTTGCCCATGGAATCTAGTTGTGCTGCAGCTACGTGGGCCAACCCACATACTTTCATTTCACATTATAAGTTGGATGTGGTTTCCAGAAACAGAGCAGATTTTGGTTCCACTGTTCTGAAGAGTTTGTTCTGATGAGCCACCCAGGTTTTTAGGTGCTAGGGATGCTGTCCCAACCAGCAAGAATGAAGGTGAGATAGACAACTTAACATAAAGAAGTTATGTACCTACCATAACGTTCCATGCTAGTTGTTTTCTTCTTGCCTTCTTTCTTGCGTCCCACCTTCCATCCCCTTATCCTTGTAGACCGAGAAGAGTTACTTATGTTTTTTTTTCACTGGTTGAGTCTTCTCTGGCTATTCCTTTCTGTCTAGTAGCCTCTCTGGTAGGTTTTATATATTCCAGGATAGGATCCTTTCCTTATTATGTCTGCAGTTAAACTTACCAAACGAGATCTGGGTATCTAGCACCAGGCATCGTGGGATATGGGATGGCCTCAAGCCAGTATGCAGCTCTTGAGCTTTTGAAGATGGCCGAGTCTGAGCCGAGGATCGTCTCTGAACCCAACCAGCAAGAAAGAAGGCGAGAAGAAGACAACTAACATGGAACGTTATGGTAGGTACATAACTTCTTTTTACTGGATAACATCTAGGGTTTTAATCCAGTTATGGGAAAAATCACACTGATTTTTCTTTTTTTCATGCTCTGTTAACCAGACCCTTCCACTCTCCCCCCATCTCCTCCCCTCCTCTTTTTTTTCATTGCATTGCCTACATTTCTTAAAACTGAACCAAGAAAAGGACAAACTGGTTCAAAAACACGAACTGCAAACAAGTGTAAAATAGAGAACAAACCACACTGAATCCAAAAATAAAAGTTATCGCTTTCTTTTACTGAAATTAGCAAACTTCTTCAGACAAAAATAGGAAGAACAAATACACTTATATACACTTACAAGTCATGACATCATTTCCTTACTGAATAAACCAAGCCTCAATTTAAAGTGCTAAAACACTTGCATAGTAAAAAACAAATAAATGCAATGTATTCAAAAAAAAAAAAAAATATATATATATATATATATATATATATATATATATATATATATATGTATGTATGTATTTAAACAATAAATATGTCAAATCATAAATAAACATATGTATAAAAACATATAAGATATATATATATATATATATATATATATATATATATATGAAACCATATCTGAAAAAGAAAAAAAAAGCACCTGTTTATATTAGTATCCCCATTACATTAAGAAAAACTGAGAAAACTCTACTTGAAGAAGAAACTGTTGCAAAAAAGAGTAAAATCCCATGATTGGAGGAACTCCCTGGTCAGCCTCAGTAAGAAGCTCAGATCCCTCATAAAATCCTCCAAAGCTAGGTACGAAAACAAAATCTCCACTGATTCTAAAGACATCCACAAAGCATTCTATAGCTATGTTAAGAATCTCAATGGCAACACTCAGATGTGCTCTGAGTTGCAGCACAATGGCACTAAATATACAGAACCAATTTATATTGCCAACATCCTGGCAGATAGGTTCAGTGCTAACTTTACCTCCCCTCTCACCCCCTAAAGGGCCCATCTCTATACCAGAAGAATGCAAAGTTCTTGTAATCACGGCTGCACAGGTAAAAACCACACTCTCCAAAGCCAAGAACACAGTATCCATGGGACCTGACAACATCCCAGGCTGCGTTCTACACAAACTACAGAACGAAATGGCACCCTACCTAAGTACCGTGTTCAATCATAGCCTCACCTCAGGCTTTGTGCCCACTGAATGGCGTACAGCAATGGTTATCCCACTCCACAAAGGGGGAGCTACCATGGACCCCGGGAACTACCGCTCCATTAGGCTGATCAGCCTGGTCTGGAAGGCTATGGAATGTATCATCATGGAATTTATAAACAATGATATTGGTAATCTCCAAACTCTGGAACCCACTCAGTTCGGGTTAGTAAAATGCCAATCATGTCTCCTAAACCTGATTGACTTCTTTGAAGCGGTCACCAAAGCTGTAGATAAGGGTAAGGTGGTTCACACAGCCTATCTAGATCTCGCCAAGGCTTTCAACACCACCCCCTACTCTGGAATTATAGATAAATTCACTAAACTAGGTATAAATCCCTATGTCACAAGATGAGTTGCCAACTGGCTCACTGACAAAACCCACAATGTAAAAGTAGCAGACTCCAAATCTGACTTCAGACCAGTGACAAGTGGAATACCACAGGGTTCAGTCCTGGGTCCTCTTTTGTTTGGTATCTACTTCTCTGAAGTACAGGCTAACATAGAAGGTCTTTGGCTAACAAAGTTCACAGATGACTGCAAACTAGGAGCCATAATCGAAACTCCTAACAAGTGGACATCCTACAAAAGGCCCTCACTAAGACAGATGCCTGGTGTCAAAGCCATGGCCTCAAGCTCAATGCCAAAAAGTGCATTGTCATCCCTTTTGGTAAAAACTATGTACCCATGAACTACCACATAGGTGGTAGTCTACTTAACACCAAAAGTGTGATAAGAGACCTTGGGACACAGGTGGACATTAGTCTCTCTTTAGATAATCACATCCCCACAGTAGTCAGGAAATCTTCTATGTGGCACACCTCATCACAAAAGATTTCTCATCCAGGAAAAAAGAGGTCATTGTTCCCCTCTACTCATCACTCATTAGACCCATAATAGAATATGGTGCCCTTTTTGGTATGTACCTCACAAGACATCTACAACATCTGGAAAGGCCACAAAAATACCTCACAAAGAGGATTACCACCTTCAAACAGATGCCTTATGCAGGCTGTCTCAAAAACTCCAGCTTTACTCCGTCGCATATCGCCTACTCAGAGGCGATCTCTGCCTAACATACAAAGCTATGTCAAACCCAGAGCTGTTGAACATGCTCCACTTAAAGAAATCCTAATCCCTCTGAGCTACACACTCTAGGGACCTAAACTTTGTTACCACAATAAACAGAACATACTGGAGGGATACATTCCTGTCCCAGAGACTTTCCATACTCTGGAACAAACTACCTATCTATATCAAACAAAGCTCCTCATTAGCACTCTTCAAGAAAAATCTTGATGATTGGATGGGAGATAGGAAATTTTCCCCAGGGATCATTCTGTGGCTCTGCTTGACAGGGGCACAGGAAAATAATTTTCTTGGGTGCTGAAAGCCAAGGTACCTTTTTGGCTAGGCTTATATAGGCCCTAGGGTCAATAGCCTAGTACCTACCTATGAACCTATGAAGTCTAATTGGTTTTGTATTATCATTAAAGTTGTCACACCTGGGCAAACCCGTGATTTTTTTCAGAGAACATTATGTCCTAGCCAATTTCTCTGTTCTTTTTTTATTCTTTTCCCTCAGCCAATCCCCTTCCACCAGACTGTCTCCAGTTTCTCTTTTTCAGATTGTCTCCATGCAGAAATGAAGACCAGCTGCAGAAATGCTACTTAGTATACATACATGCAACTGCCAGAAAAAAGCCTTGTAATATTGAATATTCTCCTTCATTTACCTGCTGTCTCTCTCTCTTAAAACAAAGGTCCTTAGTCATTTCCCCATGCAAGAATGAAAAAAAGCACATTAATTCAAACTCTGTCATGCCCCCTACCAGGCTCCCTTTTTTTTCTTCCTTTTTTATAATCATTGCATTGCCCATATTTCTTAAAACTGTACAAGAAGAAAAATAGAAGAAGGGAGAAAAAGAAAAATAATACCTGTTTGCAATCCCCATTACACTTAAAAAATAGCATGCAAAGAAAACTATGCACCACAAATACAGTACTATTAAGTAAAAGTGTTTTCTCTACTTAAAGTTAGCATTCTCTCCTCTCTTCCCCTCCCCAAAGCATTTTCCTGAATATTAATGACATTAAGTAGGGCATATACTTCAAGTCCCCCCATACATCAAACAAATTTAAAAAAGTCTAATATTTCCAGATTTTCTTGTTCTGTCATATTTCACAATAATTATTGCATTGTAATCCTACATTAAGTTACTGGTTATATTACTGTCCTTCCCCATCACCTAAATGCTGTCTCGGCTTCATTTCCAATGTATTCTTCTAGTGAACTCTCATGCTCTCTTCCTTCTCTCCAACATTTTCTGTTGAGCTACTGGAAAAGGTATTACAGATGCAGTCTCTCTGTGGTCTTTATTACCAGAAGAACAAGAAGCAGAGTCTCTTTCTGTTTCACAGCTTAGTTTTTGTTAGACAAACTTTTGTATTTCCTTTGTAGCATGCATTTCATCAAAAAGTTATTTTGCCCCTCCAGGAAAGAATACTTTGAAGACAGCCAGATGCAGCAGTTTGAATCTCACACTTGTGTCTCAACATTCTCTGAATAGTAGAATACATTTACTTCTCTTCTGTCTGATGTACAATGAGCAATCATTCTCCGCAAATACTCGGCTGTCTCCCACTTTTAGTATTTTGTCCTTCTGCCACAGTTTTGTCAGAATCAACTCCTGCTGGTAGGATTGTATTTTTACTATTGAAAGACTAGGTTGCTTTCTTATAGCTAGGTTTGGAGCATACACATGGTGTGCCCTTTCAGCTAACAGTTCCTGCTGTGGAATACCAGTCTAGTTGCTTATTTGTGCTTTCATAAAATTAATGCAGCCTGTTCCTTCCAGCTTCTATGATATTGCTAAAAATCTCGGGTTTTCCCTATGTGCTCTGTCCTCTAATTCTATTATTTTTTGAAACATGTCTTCCTGAGCAGTTACATATTCAGCCAGCCTTTTCTTCATTTTGCCTCTGATATTTTCCTACTTTATCATCTCTGAATATCTGTTTAAAGCTTCTTCCATTTGTAACAGCCTTTTGTTGTTTCTGTTGATATACTCTATCAGTGTTTTGTTTATTTTAACCAGGTCTGTATGCAGTTGTCTTATATTTTCCTGTAGGTTATTTGAAGTCATGTCTGTAGGTTGCATTACTTTTTGCTGAACGTCTGCAGAACTCTCCCCATTCAGTGTTTCTTCCTCACTTTTTGTAGCTGATTTTTTTCCAGGTCTTCTGTATTTCTTTATTCCTGGCATCCAGGCAGTCTACTTACTGGCCAGTTACTGAAATTTACCCATAAACACAAGTCTACTGGCCTTCTCTGCTGAGTTTCTGTTTTCACACTGGGAGAGCTAGAAACAAGCTGTTACTCAGTGTGCAGCCATCTTGGAAGTCACACCACTCAGCCTCTTACTGCAAGAAATCTGGACAAAGCATAAAATAGTGAGGTGACAAAGTCCTAAAGATTCTGACATTTTAAATATTGCTCTCACAAATGTAGAAAGTTGCTAGAATAGTATGATTTATGTTTACATGCATTTTCTGAAGGATAGGAAGTCTGAAAACCAAATGTATGTCATTAGTTAGTGACTTCAGTGCTCAATGATTTGTCAGACAACCACAAATTGTATGATGAACAGACATAAATATGAGACAAAACTCTGGACATTTTGTAAAAATCTGGATAATTGACAGGTATTCCTCCCACCAGCATTTCTACATATGGTATATCCTTGGATGGTAAAGATTTGTTTTGTTTTTTGAACTGTATATCATCTTTTAATTAGTTTTATCTGAAGCTGGCTGACAGGTTTTCCAAATATCAGGATTTGCAGTAATATCTGTATAGCTCATGCCTGCATGGCTAGCATGTGTAAGCTACCTTAGATTTTGTACAGTGGGTATAAGATCCTACTGTTTTCAGAACTATGTAGTACTTGTAGGTTTTTCTTTTGGGGGAGGGGGCTAGTAACCGATTTCCTTTTTTACTTCTCAGTGAAAGTCTTTTCAGTAGAGAAGTGACTTGGCCTGATCTTGTAAACCTGCTTCTCCATCTAATTTTTTTTGCGGTTTTGGATGTTAGCCAAATGCAACTAGATGTAGATGGTTTTGATGCACTGATTATTTTAATACCTGATTATTTCATCTCCTTTTATTTCCTACAAATTGGTTAAGGCACTCGAGACTGTATTTATAGTTAGACTTCAGATTATTATACATAATTTTATTACTGCAGTATGCTTAGTTCTGCTTTAGCCTTTATAAGAGTGCGCTTCATGTTTCATGAGATTTATCATACAGATCTCTCTTATAACAGAAACATTCTGCTTGCACTTTGTCCATTTAACCCTGCCTGTAGATCAGGTGATCCTCTTGAATCTAGGGAATTGGGAATAGTGCAGAGTCATTAGATGGGGAAAAAAATGAACTCATTGTTTTCTTTCCCTGAGCTGAGGAATTGTGTTGGGTAAGGATTTCACAGCATTTCTGAATGGTGAAGAAACAATAGGATACGGGATCTCCATACTTGGTAGCAGAACCTCTGGAGTCAAGCAGAGATGTTACACCAATAGGTAGGACCTGCATTCCCACAGCATTGTATAAGAACATTCTTTCAGTGCCATATTGATTCAGAATAAGGCTGGAATTATGAATGACGACTTAGAAAGGTTGACCTGACATTTATCGTTGAGACTTGGTTGGATGAAAATTTTAGCCAGCATCTTGAAGCATCTGTTCCTCCAGGTCTACAAGGTTTTGATAATCCTAGGCAGAATAATACTTGGGTAAAGATAGCTATTTTTTTCCTACTTTGGAGATGCCCCAGACAGAATTAGAGGAATTTACTTCCTTTGAGTCTGTCCTCAAAGTAGGAATGAATTGCAGACTTATGTTGTTGTACCATCCACCAGGTTACTTAGTATTGTTTCTGCAAGAATTCTCTGACTTCTTTATTATTTTATTTATGTACTATTTGTTTACTGGGTGAACTGATGGGTCTATTGAACCATTTTGGCTATGACCCAAGCTCAAAGAGCAAAACAAATGTTCTTTAGAATAATGCATTACTCCTCAAGATGATTGATATTAGTGAATTAATGCTTGGGTCAAAGATAAAGCCAGTGAACTTACTATAAAATATAGAACTATGTTTTTCAGAGGGATTTAGTCACCACTGTTACTCACATATTTGATCAACTATTGGACTTAATTTTCTAACTTGGCCTCAATATTAGGGATGTGGTGATAAATCCAGTCTTCTCGATTGACTTCTGCCTGGTAAACTTCAAGCTTTGGTCTCTTGCAATCATTGTTTCCTAATACTGAACTATATATATACATGATATACAATCATATTTATGAGTTAAAGAAAAATAATGAAAAGAATGCCCTGGCTAAACACATAAATGAGTTTAGAGAACACAGCTTTAGATTTAGAGTATTGCAACTGGTAGGTCCCAATAAAAGATGGGATGATAATGTGAACACTTTAGCAAATATTGAATTATCATGGATTTTAAGATTAGGGGCTCACATACATCCAGGCTTGAATGAAAGTATTTGCATTAAACCAATATTAGATAGAAGGATATATAAGTAATGATGCTGGTAATATAATATATATATATATATATATATATATATATATATATATATATATATATATATACATTTTTTCATTTTTACTCACATCAAAAGACCAAAGGTATTATGTAGATTTGCTATTTAAAAGAAAATAATGCATTTACACATGAAGACTATATTTATTTGATAATATGTTGGTATTCTGTAAACATATTACATATTACACTTTACAATAATGTTTTATATATACATTTTTCATATTTACATAGTTGATCTGATTAATTCATATTTTTATAGTTATATGTTGAATATTTATGTATTTATTAATTAATTAATATAGAGATGCAATATTATTTATATGTATATTTTAAAGATTAATATTTATAGATATTATGATATCTTCGGATTTTATTTTATTTTAGATATATATATATATATTTATAAAATTAATATACATAGTAATGGTTACGTGCAATACATATAGAACTATATATTTACTGAGAACTGAAATAAGGCATATTTATATACATACCACTACAACATGTGTTTAACACATTTATATATATTTTTAAGAGTTTTAGACTATAAATTACATAGAAATAGTACATATATATATATACTCTATATTTTATTAGCATGGTTTTTAAATTAAAATAAAATAAAATACTTTATGGACGAATATATTTTAGGTGAAAGTTAAACAGCATGTAGAAGTTTGTATGTATTTTTTATATATATTTTTTACATGAGCATCAAGGAAATTTAACATATACTAGATGGGTTCTTTAGCGTTCATGAGAAATGCACCTTAATGTTTTTGTAACATGCCTCAGTATGTCTCTTGATGAAATTTTAAGTCCTGGAATGGCATTACAGAAATGTTATGCTGAATTTGTTTTGTACTGGCTCTTTATGCGTATAACCAACATTGCCGATTATGCTATGCATGTTGATTGATTAATCACACTAAGTGAATAATTTATTGGATTTAATTTAGTTCAGTCTAACTCCACTGGGTATATATACTTCATGGAAAATGTCATTTAATGTGAAGATCTGAGGAAGCGCACTTTGGTGCGTGAAAGCGCTTGTCTGTCCGTATTTTAACAAATAAAGGAGTTCGTATGATGGAAATTTGAAGTTTGTCGTGCTTCCTGGGTGTTGAATCCATCAGTGTTTTTATATTATATCGTTTTCCAGTTTGGCTGAGGATTCCATTGGGACCATCTGGTATACTTTACATTTTAATACTGAACTAGTATGATGTTAAATATTGAGGGTTATAAACTGGGTGACCCTTAGTTGATGAGTAATTAGAAGATGTCACTGGAAATGATCCAGATACACTTATTAAAGCATATAATACCACCATGACTGGCACTTTGGATGCTTTGGTCACAGACTGGCCTATGCCACATCAAATACCCACCCCTAACATTTACCTTTCCATCTCTCAGATGTCTGTGGTCATGAGTGACTGTCATTGTGAAAACAGGGGCAAATGTAGCAAAAATGGTGAAGGGCTTGCCTTTTCAAGAATAAGCTTAATCTAGTTTTGCATTCTGCAGTTTCATCAGATGGACATATATGATAAGAAGGCATCTTTTGTGGGAGATGTCTACTGCATCAAATCATCTAGCTGTGCTTTTCTGAGTGGTTGGCAAGTTGT
Organism: Protopterus annectens; assembly: GCF_019279795.1. Lineage (NCBI taxonomy): Eukaryota > Metazoa > Chordata > Ceratodontiformes > Protopteridae > Protopterus > Protopterus annectens. The sequence goes on along the minus strand of NC_056735.1, from coordinate 984,687,026 downwards.
GCAGACCAGAAGAAAGTGAACAATTTCACTCTTCAGAATTTTTTTCTCAGAGCATTGTGAGGAAACTACCTAATTCTTTGTAGATAAGATTGCTAAGAAATATATCCCTTCTCTAAGAATTCGCTTTGGAGTGGTACAATGTTTTTTAATGGTCTTACAATTTTTATTGGTGGAGATTAATTATGTTGACTATGACAAGGTCACAAAGATTGTTTCATCCATAAAACTTACCGAAGTAAATTGGACCATGGCTACATAAGGCTATCTGCCTCCTTCTCTGAGGTTATTTCTTTCTTATAGCTGCTAGAGCCAACTATTTTTTGAGTTCATGCTATTTTCAACTTCTTTTAAAGATGTCTTGATCATCCCAAATGTTAAAAAGCTGAAGCTTGACCCTATCTGACTAAAGAATTATTGCTTTTTCTTTTACAACATATTTATTGGTAAGATTAATGAGTAAGTTCCTTTTAAACATCTTATAGTCTTTTAAACTTTTGACATAGGAAGTCTTCAAATATTGGATGCATCCCACTTCAGCTGTGTCAAAGTCAGGTCATGCCTACTAAACATGGTGGACTTCTTTGAGAAGGTCACTAGAGCCAAGGATGAGGGCAAAATGGTACATACTGCCTACCATGGCCTGACAATGGCATTTGACACAATACCTCACTTAAATATTATAGATAAACTCAAATTTATGCATAAATCCCTATGTCACCTGATATATAGCCAGACAGCTCACAGATAAGACACATGAAGGTAGGGTGGGGGAATTCATCTTCATCAGGACACCTGCTAGTAGTGGTGTCCCATAGATCTTGGTCCTAGGACATCTCCTGTTTGGAATATACTTCTCTGAAGTCAAGACAAATGTATAGGGCCTTTTGCTGATCAGATTTGCTGATGACTGTAAGCTGGGTGCAAGCACTGAATTCCTCAAAGATGTAAATATCCTCCAGGAAGATCTGACACAGACAAATAAATGGAGCCAGAATCATAGCCTAAAACTCAGTGCAAAAGAATGCATAATGATACTCTTTGGGAAGATGACCACCCCTGCAAATGACAACACTGATAACACTCCCCTAACAGTAGACTCAGTGGTAAGGGGGTTGGAAACTCAGGCTGATAGTAACCTGAACTTCGATCACTATGTGTTCCTGATAATGAGAAAGCCCTTCTATGTTTTGCAACTTATAAGTAAGGGCATGTCATCCAGATCTAAGGAGATCATAGTCCCACTATGCTCAGCCCTCATTAGACCAATAATTTAGTACAATGCACCCTTCGGCATGTACCTGACCAGGCATTTGCAACAGCTGAAATGGCCACAGAAGTTCCTTACTAAAAGAATACAGAGCATTGTGGCGGCCTCCCTTTACCCCGGACCAGTAATCAAGGAGCCTCAATCATCACCATTGAAACTGGTGAGAAACGGTCACTAAAAACAGAAATGGATTTATACAGTATTTCAAATTCAGCTTTCTGCATCAAGCACAATTTCCCCCAAGAGCACACAGGGAACACCCTCAACTGGGAATGCACTGTCTGTTTCTCCAGATCCCAAACAAGTCTCACTTTGGAGCACTGTGCCCAGTTCCAAATAGCTGACACACCTACACCTGGGTGTTTGATTTACACACAGATTTACACACACATACACACACGTGCACAGACACACACACACACACACACACACACACACACACACACACACACACACACACACACACACACACACACACACACACACACTCCTGGGAAAGGCTGGTACATATTTACTAGCTGTATCCCTTCTGCCCAGACAATAAGGTAAAATCGCTACCACCAGTCAAGCACAGTCAGGTTCTTACAAGGGTATGCAATTATACTGAGTAAAATCAATACTAACATAAATGGTAGAGTGTAAGCAAAGCAGGCAGGCTTTTCAGAGTAGCCAAGGCATCACTAAAATAAGCACAGGTACTCTCAAGACATTATGAAATATTCTCTAAAAGATCAGCCACAATGAAAGGTATAAAATTATTTAATAATAAATAATAAAATAGAACACATGAGCATACTAAATATCAAAGTACAATAAACATCAGAGTTTCAGCCACAGGAGAATAAAAATAACACATTTGGACAGATTCAAACAGATGCAGAAAAACACTACTAAACATATCTCACTTTATTTCCTGACTGTCTAAAGAATAACTGGTCCATAGCTAACTTAATACAGCAAGGCCAGATAGGTTGCTGAGAGATGCTTACTTCCACTTGGCAAGGTGATGAGCTTTCAACAGTCTGAAATGAACTGATCTAACCTAATTTTTATATCAGATTCCAAAGAAAACAAAACAAGCTGCAGTGAGAATTCCATCCTCTTATCACCTATCTCTGGTACAATACACATTCAGAGCTTTGCTAAGATCTATTGCAGTATTTGAAAATTATAGAACAATTTCAAAAACTTCTACTCTTCCCTTCCAGAATTCTTTATTTAAACATAAACATTTAATCAGTTATAATAACACTGTTGATACATTTTTAACACAAGCATCTGTACAAGTCAGTGTGATAGTCAAATGACACAAAATTATATACAAAACTCCAGCCAACCATGTAGGCATATGCCATGTACACACACTGACCCACTCTCCCTGGCACAGATGGCAACATCTCACATTGTCATATCACCCCCCCCCCCCCCCGAAGACTCAAGCTACTTTTTCAAGTGACCATGGAAAAACATTGATTGAGTGAAATGGGCCTGTCTGGGAGCACATTAACGTATACACTGTCTTGAGAGTCCATCTCCATTGGCATTGCTGTAATGTGGACTGGCTAACACAGGGGGTCCTCCCAAAGCCCCTTTAAGCTTTTGGAATGCATACTCACAGGCTGGGGTCCACAGTACCTTTTCTGGCCTGTTTTTATTTGTCAGGTCTGTGAGGGTAGGGGCTATTGTACTATAATTAGGAACAAACTTTCTGTAGTACCTCGATGTCCCCAAGAATGCCCTCACCTGCTTTTTGGTAACAGGGCAGGCCACACTTGAATTGCTTCCACTTTGGCAGGTCCTGGCTTAATCTTGCCACTCCCCACTCTATGTCACAGGCAGGAGACCTCTGCCATACTCACCTGACATTTATTGGGCATAATAGTCAGCCTGCCCTTTGCAGTTTGCCCAGAACATCCCTGACATGCTGAGGCTTTCTCATGTTAACATAGTACAATTTGTGCTCCTGGCTCCTGCCTAGCAGGTTTACCATGTAATTAACATTACTGGCCTTCCTTACCACTTCAAAGGGCTCCTCCCAAGCTGCCTGAAGCTTATTGTGGCTGACAGGAATGAGAAACATAACCTGTTGTCCCACAGCATTCTCTCGGGCTCAAGCATTCCTGTCATACCAGACCTTTTCTCCTGTTGGGCTCCTGCCAGGTTCTCCTGGGCCAAGCCCATGAACTCCCTAAGCCTTGTCTTGAGGTTTAGGACATATGCCACAACAGACTCCTTGTGTGATTGACACTCACCCTCCCACTAATCAGTAATTAAATCTAAAGGCCCCCTCTCCCTATGCCCATACAGCAACTTAAAGGGTGAAAAACCTGTGGATTCCTGGGGTACCTCTCTGTATGCAAACAGTAGATGTAGCAAATATTTCTCCCACTGTCTCCTAAACTGGTCTGCAGATGCCAGTAGTATGATCTTTAGTGTAGAGTTTAACCTCTCCACAAAACCATTAGTCTGAGGGTGATAGGGGGTGGTCTTTAGGTGCTTCACCCCACAGTACCTCCATAGACAAGACAGCAGGTCTGGCATGAAATTGGCACTTCTGTCAGTCAATATTTCTTTTAGGAAACCTACCCAGCTGAAAATCTCTAACAAAACATTTGCCACCTTCTCTGCCTTGATGGAGGACAGAGCCATCACCTTAAGGTATCTAGTAAGGTAATCTACCACCACCAGGATATACTTCTTTCCTGTGAAACTTGAGGTACTCAGAGGCCCCACAGTATCCAGAGCTACCCTCTGAAATGGCTCTTCAATCACAAGCAAAGGCATCAATGGAGGTTTGACCTTGTCCCCTGCCTTGCCTACCTTTTGGCACTGTTCACAGGTGCAGTACCCTTTTACATCCTTTACAGTCTCAGGCCAATAGAAGTTCTGCATTTATGCCCATATAATCTGCAAAAGGAATTTCACAGGCTATAGCTAGAAGTGAGGCTTTGGGCACTGCCAACTGCTATATTACCTCACCCTCTGGCTGTCTCTCAGGGGTCCACTCTTTATACAGTAACCTTTTGTATCTGTATACAGGCTCCCCTTTTCCTTGAGCATCAGGTGCCTCCTTAGCTACCTCCCTCAAGCCTCGTAAAGTACGATCCACAAGCTGAACCTGTCTCAACGCTACCCTTGTAACTCCACCCAGCTCCCCTTCCACAGGAAGCCTAGTATCTTCTGACAGTGGTGCCCCACTGTCAGCCTGAGTACTACTATTTATCTCTGTCCTTGCAGTCACCCTGTCCATGGGAACATCAGTACTTACCAGCAGCTGTGGCTCACTTTCAGGCTCACTGCTTCAAGGTGGCTCCCTCCATGAAATAGCCACATCACCAGCCCTAGCTTCAAGTGTGGGATCTGCCTGGGTCTCCCCAGCCTACTGGACCTACATGCCTGTCTCCAAGCCTGACTGCATGTAACTGCATGTACACAAGGTGCTGATTATCAGAATCATTCCCTACCAAGACATCTGCAGGAATATCTTCAAACACAGTTACGTGCTTGCTTCCTGTTCCACCCTCCCAGTCAAGGTGAACCCTGGTCAAAGGTATATGGAATGGGATCCCAAAGCTCTGCTTGGAGTGGACTGTCCAAACAAGTACTGCTCCTCTTTAACCACTGCAGGCTTCACAGTAGTTATGTCAGAGGCTGTCTCTGTTAGCAGCAGGTTGTCTTCCATCCACTAAGATAGAATACAAACTCCGGTGATAGTTTGGTACCCCTGTCATCTCCAGACAACTTACTGCTGGCACACTGTTATTCCCACTTGCTGGCTCCCACATCTTTTGTTCCCCACCTTGCTTCAGTGGACATTTGTATACTACGTAGCCCGTCTAACTACATTTAAAAATCTAATCTTTGATCCTGGCTGTGTACCTAAACTAGTGGCTTTCCCTGTTACTGGTTGACTCTGTTGAGGTGGTTTAGGCTGCCCACCATGTGTTCCCTTATATCCATGTGCAGCACTGGGTATCCCCTTTGTTGCTCGTCCCTTTAAATACAGATGATGAACAGTCAGGGTAGTTTGTTTAGATGCTTTATTACATAGAAACACATCAGGATGGATAGCAGCATCATAAAATATAAACAAACTGATTAGCAGACAGATCTTACATACATACATGCTTGTATCTCAACAGCTTACTATGAAATGGCAGTCAGACTAGCATGTGCTCAGTATTTATACACTTGTGCAAGCCCTTGCATGGCTTCTTAAAGATATACACAAAAACACACCCATTAATCTACATCCTTCCTCTTAAAAAAATTGCCCTTAAATGAAAATGACATTGTAGTTAGACATGCATTAATACAGACATTAGAACAAACACAATGTTCATGTCCAAGTTGACGTGTATCTACAACATGGTCTGGAGATGCGACCATATCTGGTAACATAACAATCAGGACTGGGTTTAGCAACATGGACAGTCTGTGGTGAACAACTGGCATCAGGAACTTGGATTCATCACAGGAACTTCTTCTGGACAAGGAACACTGGACAACTCACTCTAAGATAAAAAGTCTTTCTCAAAGGCTATGTGCTGTGGTATATGCTCGGTCACTGGTATCATATATTTCTGATTCCTTGTGATTCCACAATGTATGATCTCAGTTCTGAACAAATATTCTTCATGACTCCAATCCAATCATCACCTTTGGATGTTTGCATCCTTACAGCTTCTCCCTCTCAATGGATTGAATGGTTTACTGGTCTTATCGTAGTAGGACTTCTGGGTTAAACGCTTATTCAACAGATTGGTTTTAAATGACTCATTGTTTTTGACACATGGAGCCAACAACTGTTTACTGACCATTGTTTTTGACACATGGAGCCAACAACTGACTACTGATTGGTAACGTGGTTCTGGTTTGATTCAACAGAATTCTCTGAGCAGGTGAACTGATTAGTAAATTGGTTCTGGTTTAATTCAATAAAGGGAGGCTATCAGCTGATAGTCTGATGATCCATTCATACTCTCTAATTTCTAAGAAGTTCCCTATATCACCACCTCTATTTGATACATAGAATCTATCGATTACCCTAAATTGCATTGCGTACAACTAATAATGTGGTTTATCTTGCAACATGTGTAGCTTGTCTCTCAGTCTATGTAGGAAAAATGACTAGAAAATTAAAAGAACGTATAATAGAACATAAATCAGAGATAAGAAGGGCATGTGAGAACAATGCTTTGTATAAACATATTAATGTACATGGAATAAATCATAGATTTAAATTTAGGGTAATTGATAGAGTCTATGTATCAAATAGAGGTGGTGATATAGGGAACTTCTTAGAAATTAGAGAGTATGAATGGATCATCAGACTATCAGCTGATAGCCTCCCTGGTCTAAACTCTGCCATCTCTTTAAAGCCAATATTAATTAGATTACAACGCACTAAGTTGAGATGAAATAATTTAAATGTATTTTATTTTATTTTATATGACATATATATATATTTTTATATTTTTTATATATGTCTAGATAAATATTGCTTAAAGTACACATTTGAACTATGTATTATTTGTTTAGAGTGTTTTTTCTAAATGTTTTAATGTTTTTTAGTGTGTGTTTTTAACTTTTTTGATCATATGACTTTTGGGCTGCAAGTCATGTGATTGTATTGGGCTCTTATTTAAGTCATTGTAGGTTATTCTAACCATGACCAGGATACATCTTTATGTGTTAGCTGTCTGACTGGTGCTGATATTTGACTCAAGTCTGGAATGAACTTGCCTAGGTAGTTAAACACATCAAGAAAACTTTGCAGGGTTTGAACATTGTTTAGAGCTGGCATCTCGAGAATGGCTGTTTGCTTAGGAGGGTCTGGTCATAAGCCTGAACTGGTAAATAAATGACCAACATAAGTGACTTCTCTTAGCCTGAATTTGCATTTCTGAGGATTCAGATTAAGATTCACTTGATGTGGCCTTTCCAGAACTTTTCTGAGGTTTCTGTCATGCTCACCTTCACCATTAACTCCTATTAGTATGTCGTCTACTATAATAGCACAAGGATACCCAGAAAAGATTTGCTCCATTGCATGCTGAAAGACTTCACTTGCAGAATTTATCCCAAATGGCATTCTAAGAAATCTGTACCTTCCAAACGGAGTACTGAAAGTAGTTAACAACGAAGATTTCTTGTCAAGCAAAATTTGCCAAAATTAACTCTTTGCATCTAAGACAGAAAAAACAGTAGCATTTGGCATAAGAGCAGCAACTTCTTTGACTGTATGCATTGGATGATGATGTCTTTTCAGTGCCTTGTTCAAATCTCATAGATCAATACATATTCTGATGTCATCTGAGCTTTTCTTATAAGCTACCACCATAGAAGATATCCATTCACTTAGTTCATCGACTGGACAAATCACACCTTGTTGCACCATTTTATCTAGTTCGGCTTTGACTCTGTTTTGCATAGCTGTTGGAACTTTTCTGGCTGGTCTGACAACTAGGCTAACATCTGGGTCTAACTTCATATAGTACGCAACCGGAAGCTTGCCCAGTTTGTCTTCGTAAAGATCAGCATAGGTGGAAAAAATAGACTGGGCAAAATTAAAATAGTGGTCTTTAAAGCTAACTTGGTGGACTTCCTTGTTAAATGAAAGCAGTCCCATTTTCAAACCATCTCTGACACCTTATAATGACTGGACGTACCTCTTGACCACATAAAATAATAAGTCATAGCTTCTTCCAGCAGAGTAACATGAAAGCCTTACCGAGCCTTTGGTTTGAATCTCTTCACCACCATTAGCAACAAGCTTCACACACTTTGCCAAATCAAGCCTTTCACCAGCACATACTCTAGCAAATGTGTCTGCCGATATAACATTGCACTTTCAGCCAGTATCAGTTTTGAGCTACATGAGTTTGCCCTTTATCCGAAGAGTACAAAATACTTCATTCTTTCACTATAAATCTACTGCATTGACTGTTTCACTAGGCATTGACACACCATCAACATAAAAATTATGGTTGCAGCTTTCTAATTGATCAACTTGTTTCTGAAAAAGTTCCCTTTTAATAAAAGAATGTGTACCTTTTGACTTAATAAACCTATTGAAATGATTCCATTTATTACATTTGTGGCATTGTTGTCTAAAGGCTAAGCACTTTTCCTTTTCAGATTCATGATTTCCACCACACTTATGACAGTTAGCAATGAAACTGGGTTGGGGCCAGGGTTGCCAGACGTCCCTATTTGGGCGGGACTGTCCCGAGATCAGTAGCCTGATCCCGAGTCCCGCCCTGCCAGTTTAAATCCCGGCCAGCCTCCACTTTGTTTTTTTTTTTTGATTGACCCGTATACCTGGCATACGGGCCAATCAAAATTGCTAAACACGAGTTTGTGTTCCGCATTAAAACGAAGCTCCGTTTAGCGATTTTGATTGGCCCATATGCCGTATACGGCCAATCAAAGCGCTAAACACGGAGCTTCTCGTGTTTAATGCGGAACTGCAATGCATTAAACACGAGAAGCTCAGTGTTTATTGCAGGCAGAGTGAGCTTAGTTGCTCAGTTCTTTAAAAGACCTTTTTTTTTTTTTTTTTGGTCTTCAGTTGGCGAACTTGGCGCCGAAGACCTTTATGTCCGTGCTTCTTCAGTTTGCTCTCAGAGACTGTGTGTTGGCTTCTGACTTCTGCATGAAGGTGAGTCCATGTAGCAAGACCTAATTTTGTATGTGCCATTTCTGTGATGGACATTTTGAAATGTGGCCTGATTAGAGTAATTGCTTCATCGTGATTGTCTCTTAGGGAGTCATTTTGATCTCTTACAAGTAGTTTTGTTTTAGACATTAGCCCTGATTGATTATTTTAAATGGTAGAAAGCTAAGTAGAAGTGTTACTCTGCTATTTAGTTGAAGCAGTTTGATTCCTTTTAATAGGTCACAGTGATGTTTATGGGTATTTGCAAGTGTGACAAATCTTTATACTTTGTTTTTGATCATTTATATTTTATGGATGTTTGAGCTTGAATAGAGAGTTAGCAGTAGTAGGCAGTATTCAGGTTTGGGCTTAAGAGCATGTCTTATGATGTTAGAGCATGCTGAATTATAAAGGAGGTGAGAGAGCTTATGGCACAGTTTAATTTTGTCAGGGTTCTAGTGAATGCTTAGTGGGCTGGTGGAAAGTTAAGGAGTGGTCCAAAGTGGTACCTAGATAAGTTTCCTCTGTAATCTGTGGAATTATATTACTTGTATTGCTTTTTAAGACTGGTGGAGAAAGGTTTTGAAGTTTTTGAGTATGATTTAACACCATTACATTATTAAGTTTTAGGTTTATTACCAGTTTATTATTGTCTGTCCAGATACAGCTTTTAGAGAATGAAGTTTGGTTTGGAGATTGCTAGCAGTGGTATTGGAGTCTAATAGTAGCAAATCATCAGTACACATTATGAAACAGGCAGATCATTTAGGTCATTAATAAAGAATGCAAAGAGTAGAGGTTGTGTGATGGTTCCTTTAAAGACCTTTTTTTTTTTTTTTTTGGTCTTCAGTTGGCGAACTTGGCGCCGAAGACCTTTTTTTTTTTTTTTTTGGTCTTCACTTCGTGAGAGACCTTCTTTTTTTCTTTTTGTCCCTACCTGGGTTGCTGAAAATCTGACAACCCTGGTTGGGGCCCATGCTTTGAGTTTTCTGACTCATTCTTATGCTTCACTGAGACTGTGCAAACTCTTTAACTTGCTAGAAAGCTCCAGAGTTTACCAGTGAGTGCTTCAGCGGCTACAGTTGCTACCATGTGCTTGGGCCTGTTTCTTTTAACCACGTGCTGCATGCTAGCAGTGTGAGCCTTAGGTGCTGGAAATATGCCTTTCTCATTTGTAAGCATATTTGGGTGCTTTTCTGTAAAGTCATATAACTGACAAATCTCAACAGCCTTATTCAAAGTTAAATCACTGTCACAAAGCAAAATCTTTCTCACAGCATCATCTGTAATACTACACACAAGTCTGTCTTTTATCAACTTTTCCCTTAAATTACCATATCTGCACATTTTAGCTTTGTTTTTCAAATCAGTTATATATGCTGCGAAAGTTTCAACAGGCGTTTGATCCCTTGTTTAATATAAGTGCCTTTCCATTGTAACATAAATCTGGGGTTGCACATTTCTCTAAATTTACTTTTTAAGCACTCAGACTCCTCCCTTGACTCAGTCAGTACAACTATATGAAGGTTTTCCCCCTCTCCTGCAAAGATAGCAGGTGCATGTACAAATGAATGTTCCCTTTCAGTGGCTTCTGACCAAGCTAAATTAAACAGAATAAATACATTTGTACAGTCATCTTTATCAGAAAATGTAGCCTGTATGAAAATATCATACTCTTGCTCAAACACACTCCAGTTCTCTGCAATATTATTACCAAACACAGGTGCACTAGGTTTTCAAAATCTGTCTGCCATGCCAACACAGTATGCACAAACACACCGTGGGCCGGATTCATGATGGCTTGCACAGAGTCTGAGTAGAATAAGACTCCATGCAGCCCTCATGTCTGACGAGCGATCCAAGAACGGCGTGTAAGACAGTTCCTAAAATGGCTCTTACACGAACAGGGCTGGGACATGCAAATCACCTCAATTGCAGGTGAAAGGCATGCAAATGAGGTAGATTTGCGATTCAGGAAACCCGAACCTGTCCGAGTAAGAGCAGTATTATTTGCAGAAATGTACTCAGTTGACAACTGAGTACCGTTCTGCAAAACGGAGCCGTGACAGCTCCAAATAAAGGTTGCATCCAGTGCAGGAAGCATGCCAATGGCCAAATATACGGCCATTGGAAATGTTCTCTGATGCAAAATTAAAATAAAAATACGTTTTTTTTCGCCGATTTCTGATGTTTAAGCATAGCACAGTGCCGCGCAAACGAGCTGCACTCTAAAACACAGAATACTACAAATTAAAACCCACAAATGTGGATTTTATTGAAAGTGGTAATGTACAATGCAAGGGAATGGCAGGCTGAAGACAAGATGGCCACTGAGTAGAGGTTGCTAAGGGGGGAAGCTCAGCCTCAGACATGTAACCCAGCATTAGTAGGTAATCCTATGTAAATGAGTGTTAGGATAGTGAATCGCTAGTTTACATAGCAAATGAGCACAGTCAGTGGAGTGTAGGAATAGGATATGGGGAGTAACAGAGTAGAAGATAGGTGACATCACGAGGGGGTATGTATGAAAGAAGTGAAGCTCATTGGAGCAGAGTGGCAAGTGTCTGCTGTCATTTAGACATCATGGAAAGAGGTGTGTCAACATGTAGGCTAGGGAAAGCCAAGAAATGGAAGGTGTATACCGTGGATAACACCAAAGTTTCTTGCTGAGCGTGCATGCACGCGTGTGCAAGCCTGTAAACCCGAGTAAGACAGAGTGCACGTGTGTAAGCGTGAGTGCGCACGTTTAAGCCGGAGTAAGCATGTATAAGGCTGTTTAAAGAGTTGTAAGTGTGTTTGCACTGGTGTGCACGCGTTTTAACCCGAATAAGCAAGTTTTAGTCCGTGTAAGTATGTGTGCATGCATGTTAACTGCTGTGCGAGTGTTTGCGCTTGTGTGCATGGTGCCCCCCCCCCCCCAAAGGAAACAGAAAGGAAAAAGGAAGCACAACAAATATTAGGAAGCTACCAGGGAGTACTAGCAGAGCTAGCAGGTGAAAACAATCAGAATCAGGCAATTACACAGGCAGTACACTAGCCCAGCCCAGCCTAGAACTTAAAACTCTGCCAACAACAGTGCATTATGTTTCTCACAACAGACACTGCAGTAAGCTAATATAAGTGAAAACTGAAAAAGCTTTACTGAGACAAAGAAATGTTAGGGGCTGCCATTGCTGTTATAAGGCGACATATGCAACATGCTGAGGGTGGTGACAATGGAAATGCTGCTGGACAACCCACAGTGAGGAGATGGAGAAAAGTGTACAGGCCCAGGGTAACCTACCAGGGGCTACATGAGCTGGAGATAGTGGAGTGCTATAGAGTGGACAGAGACCTCCTGCAGCAAATTGTTGAGCTGTGCAGGCCATGCCTCACACACAGAACCAGCAGAGGGGAACCCATCCCAGTGGAAACCAAGGTATGTGTTGGCCTAAGAATATTAGCAACAGGTACCTTCCAGAGACCAACTGGTGATATGATGGGGATATCACAGGCATCAGTATCCAGGGTACTACACCAGTTCCTGGATGCCATGTCAGCACATGTCAGTGATCATGTATATTTCCCCAATCCCCATGAGGTATTGGCCAGCAATATGCATCTCTTCCAGCAAATAGTGGAATACCCTGAGGTAGTGGGTGCAATAGACTGCACGCACATATGCATCAAAGCACCAGCCGGCGAGCGGGGTAGGGTCTACTTCAACCGCAAGGGCTTCCCCTTCATCAACTGCCAGGTCATGTGTGATGCCCAGGGCATAATACTGAATGTGTGTGCAGGCTGCCCTGGAAGCTACCATGATTCCCATATCTGGCATCTGACACAGCTGTACCAGACATTTGCCAATGGGGGCATCCCACATGGTCACCTAGTGGGGGATGCTGGCTATGCACTGGAGCCGTGGCTGATGACACCCATCAGAAACGCACACACACCTGAACAAGAACACCATAAGGAGGCACACGCACAAACACGTAATGTAATAGAGCGTGTGTTTGGGCTGCTCAAGTCATGGTTCCAGTGCCTGGACACATCTGGTGGAGCCTTGCAGTACTCACCAACTACATGTACCCAAATTGTCATGGTATGTGCTATGCTACATAATATGATCCTGTGAAAACAGCTGCAGCAGGACCAGCATAGGCCTGGCCCAAACAGCCCCCCACCATTGCCAAGGCCATCACAGGCAGAGCGTGACTCGGAGGAGGAACAACCTGTGCCTGCCCCATTAGGCAGAAGGAGGCGTGCCCAGTATGCTTTGGCCTTGGCAAAGAGGCAACGCATAGCACATACACTGGCTCAGTAGGAACTCTGGAAATGATACCCCTCTCCGACTTGCACATAAAGTAAAAGGGATGCCTAAGTTGACACTACCTGCTTCCAAACATGTGCAGGGAGTGTAGTATGTGCATCTGATATAGGCAGCCCTGCAGCACCACCTAAGGCATGAATGCCATGTGTTAAGCAATATAAAGCAGTGCTAAACAGCAATTACCACCATGTAGTATATGCAAACAAAATTGCACACACCAACTAGCACAACTGTGGTCAATGTTCAGTAATATTGGGCAACGTCCAGCAATGTTGGTGAATATTGAGCAATGTCAGACAAGCCTGGTCTAAGTAGGGCATAGCTGAAGAAAAGCCAACATGCTCATATTTGCTTAACAGGCCCTTAAGCAGTCTGGTCTGCTCAGTATGAAAATATAAAGCAGTGATGGGCCTCGAACCCAGGATACTGTGCACTATAGCCAAAGTACTGAACCACTAAACCATGACAGTATTGCAGTGGTCCACCTGTATGATGGAATGTTGATAAGTCTATGCAAAGTATTCCATGGAAACCCTGCAGGCACAGCATAATCCTTGTTGAGTTATGACACAAAGGTGAGTCCTGCAGTAAGAACAGAACCTGACTTCCAACACACACCGTATAAATGTTAATATCTGTCACTATACAGCAATCTGCCCTGTGCACACAGTTATATGACAACAGACACATCTATAATATTGTGGAACCCTGTCATAATCAAATAAGTTCTGCAGATACTGAAGTTCTTCATGGAAACTGGTAAAGCAAAGATGATAAAGACCTGCAAACAGTATCAGCAATAAACATTGTGCATCTTGAACATTAGCATAGGTTCAGAGGTTGATACTAGGCTATCTGCCCTAGGGCATGTACAAGCCTAGCCAGAGTGTGTTTGGCATTCACAACCCTGTCAGATTACTACACTGTGTGTGTGAATAGTAGGTCACACAAGATAGCCCATGTACGTTTATGCTAGTGTGCCTCTGTCTAGCAGGGACACAGAAGATATCCCAGGGGTAAATATCCAATCACCTATACAGTCATCAAGATGTCTCTAGTAGGTGGTCAGTGGGTGGCTCTGCCTATGTGAAACTGGGATTACATTTTGTAGTGAGTGGAGCCTCTGGGATAAGACTCTGTCCCTCCACAATGTCCTATTAACATCTGTGCTGAGGTATACTTCCCTGCAGTGTGTAGCTCCAAGTGAGTTGGATATCCTGAGGTGGAGCATGTCCAGTAATTCTGGTTTGGGTATAGCTGTAAACAACAGGCACACATCATATCTGAGTAGGTGGTAAGCGACTGAGTAGAGCTGGAGTTACTGCATCAGAACTATGCAGGACATCTGTGTGAGTCCCTAGATCTGCTTGGTGAGGACCGTCCATGGCCAGTACAGTTGCGGCAGGTGTCAGGTAAGGTACACCCCAAATGTGGCATTGTAACCAAGCATGGATGTGATGAGTATAGGGGCACAATGACCTCACTCGATCTAGCTGTGAAACCATATGGGATAAGGTGGCACACATAGAAGTTGTGTCCAACCACTTTGGCAATGTGAATGTTAAAGGTGACAGTACGAACAAGTAATGTCCCCAAACCCCTAACAACTCCTACCGTATGTAATGGAGTACTACCTATGTGGTAATGTGTGGGCATGTTGTTACTCCCAAAGGGGATGACTATGCAACTAATGGCAATTAGCTGTAGGCCATGGCTCAGGCACCAGTCATCCATCTTTGTGAGACCCTGATTGAGTATGCATGTGGCAGCTGGAGAGTTGATCATGGCACCCAGTTTGCAGTCAAGTGCAAACATGTTCAGCCATATTCCCCCTGTGATAGCCTGTACGTAAGACAAATATATACTGAACAAGAGAGATCCCAGGATCAAGCTGTGTGGGATGCTATGTGTGACTGGTGTATAGTCAGACATGGCCCCTGCAATTCTGGCCATGTGGGTGCTATCCCTGATCTAGGTATCAATCCATTGTGTGAGATATGTGTCCAAATTGATGCTAGTGAGCCCAGTGGGTTATTCTGTTGAATGGTTATGCAAGGTTCAGGTAGGCTGTGTGGACAGCCATCCCTATGTTGATGGACCTGTTAGCCATTTAAAGAATACCTACAGGTTCAAGAGGCAAGATCTTCCCACAACAATGCTGAAATGAGTAGGACACAGTGTCTGTAGGTTCCCGATGTCTATGTGTAGGAGTCCTATGACAATATGCTCCATAGCTTTGTAGAACAGGCTACATAGTCTTATAGGGCAATATTTTCTGTGGTCCGTTGTGGCACCAACTTTGTGGAGTGGGACCACTGTCACAGTACGCCATTCCTTGGATACATATCATGTGGTAACTCCGATATTGAACAGTGATGTAATGTGAGGGTTGCGTTTGTCATGATGCTCGTGTATGATGCAGGCTGGGACACCATCTGGTCACATTGATACTGTGATGCACGCTGTGGGGAGGGCAGCACTCACCTGTTACTGTGTGATGTCAGGGAGGTTATACTCTGTTGGGATGGATAGTTGCTCTTTAGGAGGGATGGGTGGGAGACATCTGCACTGAACCTGTTTGCCAGGATGTAGGCAATGCCAGTGGGTTCAGGGTAGGTTTAGTCAGTATGCAGTAACTCACAGCATATCAGTGAGTGTCCACCCAGGTTCCTGACATAACTGAAGAAGGCTGTGTGATAGTCCTACGTGTCAGGTGCAATTGTCTGGTAGTACAGATCACAGATGCCTTCCCAGTCTGGGATTGTGCTCTATCATGTAGTAGCATCCTCTTGACGTTGTACAGCTTATTAATGGCTGGGATCTACCAGACAGGTCCCCTGCCATTGTAGTAGTGGGTCTTGTTGTTATTTGGGATAGCACAATCCATGCAGTCCACTAGGTGTCCATAGAATGTGTATGTAAAGGATGCAGCAGTGTGAGCCGTATATGCCACTGTCTCAGGATCTCTGAAGGATACCACCTTGCTTCGGTGAAGTGAGATGTTGGCTCATGAGAAGTTCACCAAGATTATCCAGGATGGGTGTGTGGAGGGTATATGTATGTCCTGTGAAATGCATGTATGTTCTGACCTTATCAATGAGGGGTATATCGCTGGTGTGGAACATAGATTCCCCATGTTGGTGATGAGCAGGTCCAATATGTATTCCCCCTTGTGGCTGTGCTGACTGGTTGTGCCAAAGCATATGAGTCCACAAATTGTAGTGACTGTTGGGTGAGGTTGTCGGGGCTTGAGTAGTATCCCCAATCAATATATGTGTATATGAAGTCACACAATATAATGGCGTGTGTGGAGACCTTCATATTCTCCATAGTTCCCACAAAAGCTGAGTGTGGTTCCCGAGTTTGGGAGTGTGTTCTTTAGCAGGCAACAAACTGAAAGGCAGTATTGCACAATGGTAGTTGTATATGTATGGTTTGTGATGCTTTGTGCAGTGTTACTAACCTGGAGGTGTGTGTATCTGTGATGTATATGGATACTCCCCCTAGTTGTGTTGTCTGTTCCAAGTCTTGTTATCAGACAGCATGGTATGAAACATAACCTGGTAGTGCTGGTGTGCATAAGTGAGCCTGAACCAGGTGTCTGTCAGTGCACAGATATTGCTCTCCTCCATACTGAGGAGAGTCCTGAGTGGCCACAATATGAAGTTAACACAACTGTTGTTGAGCAGCATTACCCTTAGTTTCATTTAACCTGTAATGTCTATGGAGGTGGGTTTGTCTTCTGAGCCCTGCTTAAAAAGGCACTCTGGTGGTAGCAAGAGCCTTAGCCAGCATACCCAAGTCCAAGGGTGACAGGTGCAAGCTGTCCATAGTGAAGGTACGTGGCATGTTGAGCATGTCACCATATGCTGACAGACACTGTATCCCCTATGAATGAAACAAATTTATTAGCCAACTGTTAAATGTGATATGTGTGTCCGTAAACTGTGACATCATAATTGGTGGGTGTAAGATGCTAGACAAGGTCAGGGTCATACTGGCCTGGGCTACATGATCAGAGTGTACCTCCATGTATCATGTCATGTGGTCCAGGGAGTAATGTCTGAGGTTACACACACCAGCATGGACAATGATGGTGCCAGTCTTGTACTTGCTTTGGAGTGACCTGACTGCCTGTGTTATGCGGCAGATCCTGGTACCCAACAGACAGCCCAAAGTGACTATTCCCTTGTCAGGGCTGGTGAGTGGTACATCAGTGTGTCTGAACATAAGTGTTGCCAATTACAAGTGTATTAGGTGTGTTGCTACATTGACAATCAGAGCTTTGATGCATAATGTCTGCTCAGATATACCTACAAGGATGTAGTTAGACTTCCTTGTTGACAACTCGCTATTATTGCTACACTGCTATAGTGTCACCCTGTGCATCAGCACCATGTTAGCCTGTCCCTCCATCAATAATGCAGATGACAGGAGGTGGCACAGGTATCATCATATGCACAGGGCGTGTTGTTGTTTGCCAGAGCCTGACATTGACCCATCCAATCGACATGTGTGTGTGTGTGTGTGTGTGTGTGTGTGTGTGTGTGTGTGTGTGTGTGTGTGTGTGTGTGAAGGACAACAGTACAGCATGGGCCAATGTTGATGTAATGTGTGTGTGTTTGTGTGAGCCCTAGTTGTTTGCTTAATGTGTGTGTGTCTGCATGCACACAGCTCCACCATGTGGCAGCCATATATGGCGGTTTGTGGGACAGCCACAGACTGTACCTGCTTGGCTGCACAGATCACTGTCTCCGGCCACGGGCACAGTACCTGTGCCTAGCAGGGGTGCTACATATGGTATCGGGTACCAACCCTGACTGGGTACTGTCATCAGAGGCAGAGGTATGATGACTGGACCCATGTCCCTGCTGGGACTGGCCAGAGCCACGTGCACGTGGTCTACTGGGACTGACAATGGACAGGCCAACCCCAGCATTGCTGGGGCTGGTACTGCCACTACAGGAGCAGCTGTGAGCTGTGTGCCATCCGTGACCACTGCCAGCTGTTGCTGTTGCTGGCATGCGTCCACGTCAACGTTGCAACCGTCCTGCACGGTCCTGGCTCGAGGAAGACATGTTGTGGAGGGCATCTCTTGTCTCCCCCCAACGTCTATCAATGACCTTGGTGTATGTCCGGATGGCACTGGCAAGGTCACGGATGCTGTCATTGATAGCAGTGTTATGTGCCCTCTGCGCCCTAAGTCCCTGCCTGGTGTACCATTCCATACGTGCCTGAGCCTGCATTACAGCCCGGAACATAGTGATTGTCGTAAGACCTGTGAGGGCACGCCTGCCAGGGGCAATACGTCCAGTGGTGGTCCCCCGAGAACCCCTGGACCTCCGCCTATGTGGTACCATTCTGGGTCTATGGCTATGGCTGCTGTGAGGGGATGCACGTGCCATGGGTACCACACTCTCCTGGTCAATGCCAACTGTATGCTGTCCCTCCCCTATGGCCATTGGTGGTGAGGGATGTAATGGCAATATTAGTGTGCACATAGTTGGGGTTGAACTCTGTGTACTGTCGATTGGTGGACCAACGACAGACCCTGTCAAATCTCCCTGCACCAAAATACATGTGTCATCATCCCCACTATCCGTGGCAGTGGCTTCAGGTCACCTGCTGCTTTCACCAAGCCCTACCTCAGCACCTGTGAGAGGAAGACAGGAAACACACGTTACGGTCTGCACATGCACACATGCACACATGAACGCATGCACACATGCACACATGAACACATGCACACATGCACACATGCACGCATGCACACATGAACACAGGCACACAGGCACACAGGAACATAGGAACACAGGAACACATGCACACAGGAACACAGGAACACATGCACACTCCTCTCTACAGCAGATACACACACACAACACAAATCCAAATCATACTCAATACTGGTTGAAGGTGGGTGACAGTATCACAAGGCAAACAGTCACGCACATGTGTCAGCATGCAGAATAAGTGTTGATCAAGTCCATGCAGTGTGAGTATAGACAGCCATAGTTAATGACAGTGTACATGGCTGTGGTGCATGTGTGTACATGTTCAGTGATTGCCTACACCCTGGAACACAATGTATACAAGGACACGACATTTCTGTGCAAGTATTATAAGCTCTGCAATGTCCTGTGCACCATCACACACAGGTATACATACCATGGCTGTGTGTGTTATCTGTGTGTCACATGGATTTCCATGTCTGATTGCAGTGTCTGCTTCTGTAGCAGATAATTGTGGACACAGGTGCAGCACATGCATGCTATGTACACACACGGGATGAGTGGTGCATGTATACCTAATAGAATACCAATCCTGGACATGGCCATTGTAACAGTATGGGGTGTAGTACCATTAGCCATCATCATCATGCATCATGTGGTCACTCAAGGCCACTAAAGTGTGCTAGACCACTGCCTAGCATGCTGTACCTGAACGGCAGTGCCGTGGCTAAGTTCACAATTACACAGCCACATTGCACAAGGGTGTGTGAGGTGTCCAGTAGGGAGCATTGCCTAACATGACTGTGTTACGTGTTGAGGAGTGTTGCACAGCCCCATGCTAGGCCCCTACCCCTCAGGTATAGTATGTGTGGTGTGTGGATGACATGTGGGATACTGAAGTGTGACCTTTCAGCGGGTGTCCGGTTATACTATGTGTAGCATGTTGAGGTGTACTGCATATGACAAACTTGTTATGTTGTGTACATGTGTGTCAACTATGCTATCCAATGTGCAGTACAGTGTTGCCACACTTGTGTCTGATGCTCTGTGCATTGCATGTGATTGAGGCAGCTACTGACATTACTGAGATGTTTCACGTCTCACAGCAAACATGCACAGCATGCATTATGCGTAGGTGTGTTATGTGTACATGGCCTACACCTCACCTATGACATGCACAGTTCAATACCAAGTTTAAAGTGTTAACACACTCACCAGCATGTAACGTCTTCCCTGCTGTCACACCAGAGGGACCTGCAAGAATATGACACAGTTTATCAGTGGCCACAACTGTAGCATTGCTACTGTGAGTGTGCTAAACTACAGTAGAATAACAGGCATAGGTGTACAGATACTTTTCAAATTATCAGTATTGCACACAATAGGCAGCACAACTGCTAAACACAGTACACATCTCACACATGCATAATCTAACAATACAGGTAACAGTAGTCTACAGCTAGGGCATGTTACCTGCACGCTCCATGTCACCATGCTGGGTGGCTCTGGCCCCCATGATGACACATGTGTGATGTTGTTGTTGCTGTAGGCCAGGAGCCACCACACTTAGCAGCAGTTCCTCCACTCTGGTGAGGGGGGATGTATGGCCACCCCCACCACCTCTGGCAAGCTGTTGTCTGTGGATATCAGATGCACGCTGCCGGACATGTCTAATTAAATCACTGTAGTGATGGCGTACCTGCTCATATGTCTGGTTATGCATGCCTATGT
This sequence comes from Protopterus annectens, assembly GCF_019279795.1. NCBI lineage: Eukaryota > Metazoa > Chordata > Ceratodontiformes > Protopteridae > Protopterus > Protopterus annectens. Next base: position 984,666,324 of record NC_056735.1, on the reverse strand, counting down.
CATTTACCCGATGAACAAGTTCTTGTCACAGTGCAGTATGCTCCTGCTGGTGCTGGCTGGCCCTTGAAAACAGCAAGGTATAGTGCTGAACCAGGCTGTGGCGGATTTCCTGTTCATCTGCAGCTGTGTAGCAGGGGTTCCTGTGATGAGCCATAAGCCTGGAAGACAAGTAAACGACATGTGTGAGCAAGTCATGTGGCACACTTAACATTATACAGTACAGATATCAGTTAACTGCCATATATAGCATCTGTTCGTCTGTCAGAGGATACACACATTCAATACCACATATCAGTGCTCAGCCCACAACTGGCTGACAGTGCCTGCCACACTCCATATGACACACCACTATACACCAGTACTTGGCTCACTGTTTGGGATCCAATGCACAGTCTTGCCAGGGGGTACATATCAAGCTAATGCATGTAGAAATATGTCATCCATTGCAATGAATGTGAAGTACAGTTACAGTATAACCAGTAACCCACCCTAGTCGTTGATGCCATCCCCCTGCCTAACATATGTGCACAGTTGTTAATATAGCTGGCATACTGCTGTAACAGAGTATACATGTTGCTAGGTACACATGCAAACCTTGCATCACACATGTGATTGCGGACATGGTACAGGCATCATTACACACACATCAGACATTCATACAACACACAAATGTATGCTAACATAGATGAGCACTTGCTATGTACCTTACAGCACTGTGTGCCCCTACTTACAGATACCTATGCCTGAGGAATGTAATCTGTGCAGACTACAGGAAACACACAAGACAATGTTACCAGGGAATGTGAACATACACCATACTGTGCTGTTTAGGCCTACAGCTTCAGGTGGTACAACAGTTCAAATGTCGGCTGGATTCACCAGCAGTACCACTTACTGAGCATACATGTATTGCTTCAGCCTATGATGGGACACCACAGTCGTACACAAGGAACTACGTCACAACATATACCATCCTACTATGTCTGCATCCCAATAACTGACACATCTTTCTCTGGCCTCACACTTAGGACACAAACGACCATGACAGAAACAACCTCACACTTAGCTATCGTACCATCACAGACTTTGCACACATTCACTGTCACACTCATTCCACCTCACATAGTAGGTATTGCACTGTGTACATGTCTGTGTGCATTGTGTCATAACTAGGTAATACGCTATTGTCCCTGGGGCCTACAGCAGCCTAGCCATATGCTACCCTGGCCTGTGACATACATGTAATTAGATTTCACTTCCTCCTGTCAACTGGATACACAGAGGTTATTCCCAGGGGCATGTTACCTATCCCCCAGACAATCATCAGGGGTATGTCTGACATCTGCTACTGAGGAGCCTTGTTTGTTCATGCTGGGTGGTTTACTCCAGAGTATGGCATATTTGCCAATAGGAGCCTATCCCTCCAGCATGTGCTGTTTAGTGAGGTTGCGGGGACTAGGGACCTAGGCCGTGTAGCCCGGTGGGATTGTGAGGTGTTGACATGGTGGTTGTCTGACTGCTATGGGTGTGGCATACCTCTGTATGTTTGGCAGAGGTAACCTCTGGGTGGCCGGTATACAATGCACTGTAGCTGTGGTTATGTGAGTCAATCTGCATAGGGTATGTTTTTCAGGGCAGTATTACCCTTTGTGAGGTATGTCTGTGGCCTTTCCACTTGCTGTAGTTGTCATGTGAGGCACATACCACATGGGGCATTGTGATGAGTACAGGGGAACACTGACCTATATCTCCGTACATGACACATCATTTGTGATGACACGTACCACGTAGACAGATTACAAGACTAACGTGGCACTGTGAATATCAAAGGGGAGGCTACTGTCCACCTGTGTCCTATGTTCCCTACTGACACCTTCAGTGTTAGTCAGGCAACCACCTATCTGGTAGTTAGTGGGTAAAGTGTTTTGGAATGGGGTATGGCACTGCAGTGTCAACACTGGTGTTCAGTCCATGCCTTGGTCACCAGGCACCTGTTGGAATACGTCTGACCCTGTGTCTCCCTCTCTCACTATAGATATATATATATATATATATATATATATATATATATATATATATATATATATATATATAAATATTTATATACATATCACTCTATATATACATATCTATATATATCTATATACATATATGTATATATATATATATATATATATATATATATATATATATACACACATATCTATATATATCTATAGATATCCATATATATCTCTATATATCTATATATCTCTATATATAGCTATATATGTATATATCTATATATGTATATATCTATATATCTACATATCTATATATCTATATATATCTATATATATATATATATATATATATATATATATATATATATATATACACATATGTATATATATATATATATATATATATATGTATATATACATATATATATATATGTGTGTGTGTGTGTGTGTGTGTGTGTGTATATATATATATATAGATATATATATATATATATATATATATGTGTGTGTATATATATATATATATGTGTGTATATATATATATATATATATATATATATATATATATATATATATAGATATACACACACACATACTTGTAAACAGCCACTGCTGTACATATACATGCACATATATGCACATATACTGCCCACCTTTCATGGTGGGAATATCAATTATGGAACAGTTGTGAGACATACAATTATGTAATAATATTGCACAGTGTTGTGCAGAATGCATTTCACTGTCCTCAGGCCGTATAGCCGTAGCAGACCTCACTGGCTGTAACTCAGTCCCACAGCATTTAACCACCGCATGACATATACCTGCACTGCTTGCTGTTTTCAATGCCACACACTACAACATACATTGATATGTGCACATAGCAACCTTCAAATACATATATATGTCCAGCCTTCACTAACAGTTGCAGTATGTCCCTTGCCCTATGCACATCTGCATATGTATATAGATACGGACTGCTACCACATAAGGATTGTTCACAGAATGTAGAGTACCCTTCAGACACATCATTCAGATGCCAGCAAATACATCTCTGTTACATTACCTTACCTTTGCATTTCACACTTCAGTCTGTTGTACCTACTGATGTTTTTTTTTATTTGTTTAGGTTGGTGTCTTCCACTGCCTCTGTTTGTTTTATTTTTTGTTTTGGTTGGTTGGTGTCTCCAACTGCCTCTGTTTTTTTTTGGGGTTGGTCTCTCCAACTGTCTCTGTTTGTTGTTATTTATTGCGTTGGTCTCCAACTGCCTCTGTTTGTTTGTTTGTTTGTTTGTCTGTCTGTCTCTCTTGCTCTCTCTCACTCTCTCTCTCTCTCCAGCTACTGCAATGATATTATTGCATGTGTGGACAGCAAGTACAGGCTGCTTTTGTAGGTATCTGCACATGTGCATGTGATGGCCTCTGCACCAATTGGTGCCCACCATTTAGTAATTGCATGCAGCCTGCTGTGTGGTAATTGCAGTTCTCACTGTGATTTCAGGACACTGCTATAAAATGATAGGTTAGGTAGGTGTAGGCCTTTCAGTTTTGCAAGGTGGGGACCATGCTTGTTTGCTGTGGACACTGTTGTGTCAGTCAGAAGGTTGGTATATGTCTCATATCTGAAGCTGGGTTGTAGCCAGTGAAATGCATGTTGTACTGAAACCTGACTGTTGCTTATTCCAGTACACTCTTGTCAGTCTGTAAGTTTACTCACACCTCCTAATGCTAACACTGGATACATGGGAGTATGTACTTTCTTTTGGAATTAGGTAATTAACTGGCATACAACAGTAGTTATTGCAATGTATTCCTATGGATTTCCTATTTTCCCTTTACACTCAGTCCTTGTAATGCATGTTATATTTCTTTATTGCAATGTATTCCTATGGCTTTCATATTTTCAATTTACATTCAGTCCTTGTAATGCATGTCATATTTCTTTATTGCAATGTATTCCTATGGCTTTCCTATTTTCCCTTTACAAGCACTCCTTGTAATGCACGTTATATTTCTTTCAGCAACAAGTTATTGTATATCTGCTGTGGCTTAGTGGTACATCATGCAGACTGGTGAGTCCAAGTTGTGGGGTTTGAGACTGACAAGGGTATTTTATTTTGCTGCTGAGCAATACAAGGGCCTTGTCATACAGAGTGACAAAGGCACTTTTAAGCAGTTGTAAGCAAGTTGGTGTGGGTTTGCGCAATGCTTAGCGACACTAAGCGACACTTAGCTTAGCTTATTGTATTTTAGCAATACTAAGCTAAGCTTAGCTTACTTTATGTTAGCAATAGTAAGCTAAGCTTGGCAGAGCTTATCATATCTTAGCAATGCTAAGCTAGGCGCACACATGCGTACACTGGTGCAAACCCACTGACTACTGTTTACAAGTGCTCACTCCCGCTAACCCCCGCGCTCATGTCTTTGACAGAAAAGTAAATGGGGAGATAGGAATGTGGTGATAAAGGGTGCTCAAACAGGAGAAGACAGTAGGGAAACTAGCTTGGGATGTACACGATGGGTATGGAGAAGGTCCATAGCTGCCTATTTCTTTACCAGCAACAGCTGTGCATATGCAATACATTAGGTGGGATATTTGAAACCTTCCACCCCTGAAAGAGTGGTGAGGACATCTAAGTATGTTGTACTACCAATTATGAATATCAGGCACATGCACTGTTTGTGAACTGCTATACTGTCATTAGTACGTTACTCACATCTGAACAGTTTGTGGTTTGTGTTGGCATTAGCACAGTCTGCTCAGGACGACTGGACATATTTCTGTACTGTGTATGCCTACCTACACCCTTGGTTGTGCCTGACTACACGGGTATATAGTACCTTTGGGTAGGGGTGCAGAACTGCAGTGTGCATAATTTATTATCGTGTGATGTTTATCTTACTGTACATGCAAAGTTGCTGTGTACCTGTAAGTCTATGAAGGTTTGTAGTCTGTCTGAGTAGCTACCACCTGTGGACATATCCAGATGGTAGATAGAGGTCAGCCTAGTATTCTTTGACTGTGCACCACAGCAGTCTTTTCAGCACCTGAACAATGGCATTGTCATTAGCAGTACATGGCTACATCCTTTGCTATTTCTGTGTTGTACTTCTGCATAAGGGCATGCTTGTGGGATTCATTCTACAGCTATTTGCAGAGTGTGTAACAGCAGACAAGCTGATATGCCTGTGTGTTTCTGACTCTTCCAGGCCTCAGATACTCTCATGTATATATTTGAACAGCCTCACGGAAAGGTACATATAACTGGGATACACCTGTCATATAGTTCAGACATTTTGCAGTTCAGACTTTGGGTGATTCAGAGCATTTCTATTACTACACTTTTTCTGATGTGCAAGCGGTATCTACTCTCACTTATTGACATTTGTTATTAAGTGAGATTCAACACCTTTCTGCCTACTGTTAGTACATTTCACAGGGAGTCAGAGGGGCACAGCTAACATTTGTTTACAAATCAGGGTCATCACTGTGGAGCAGTCACTGTTGGGAGGTCTGGCCTGTGACCTATGCAAATATGCCAGTGTTTATCCTGCCCTGATACTGTGTGGGGTGTGTAAGCTGCTACTGTAACATTATTCCCTACTAGCATGGCTGATTCTCTTTTCACAGTCATGTCATGCAATTCAACAACACCTGCTGGTTAAGGCCCACACAACAAGATTTGTGTTATGCCATTCCTATTTTCCCTTTACATTCACTCATGGTAATGCATGATAAACTGCTTTCAGCACTAAGTTATTGTATATCGGCTGCGGTGTAGTGGTACTTCATGCAGACTGGTGATTCCAAGGTCCCGGGTTCGAGACTGACAAGGTTTTTTATTTTGCTGCTGAGCAGTACAAGGGCCTTGCCATACAGAGTGACTAAGGCACTTTTAAGCAGTTGTAAGTGGGTTTGTGCAGGTTTGCACAACGCTTAGCAGTGCTTAGCTAAGCGCACAGAAGCTCACACTCGCACACCCCCGCTAACTACTGCTTAAAAGTGCTTACTCCCGCTAACTCCCGCACTAATTTCTTTTAAAGAAAAGAAAATGGGGAGATAGGAAAGTGGTGAAAAAGGGGGCACAGAGAGGGACAGACAGTAGGAAAACAAGCTAGGGATGTGCAGGAAGGGTGTAGGGAAGGCCCATAGCTGCCCATTTCTTTAACAGCAACAGCTGTGCATATGTTGAAAATTTGGAGTGAGTTTTGAGACCTTCCACCCTTGAGAGAGGGGTGAGGACAACATAGTTTGTTGCACTGCCAGTTAGAATTATCTGTGTACATGTCCTATGGACATGTGTACAAAATGGGAAGCTATGTATGGGGTGTAATTTTTTTTCGGGTACAGATTGCCCTTTTTTTTTTTTTTTTTTTCAGGTGAGAGTAGTAAGTGAGGTAGGGGAAGTAGGTATATTTGGGGAGGTAGGTTGGAGAGGTAAACAGACAAGACAAACAAGACACATACAGGGGTGGAATTTGACACATGGGGTGGGTGAACACAATTGACGGGGAAGGTTGTGTGGAAATTGCAAGCCCAATGGCCCACAGATGGCAACAAGTGGAACTGAGATCCCCACCCATGGGCAGTCACCACTGCACCTTCACAGCCCCGGGGGTGGCTGTGCTGGGGGCTGAGTAGGATGGGCAGGCTCACCTGTGAGATGTGCCACTCTCGCCTCAAGCTGGCATAGGGGATCAGCGACTGAACGCTGGATCTCCCTACGCACCACAACCCGGACCCTTCGAAGGGTGACGGGTGTTCCTTCTCCACCCACACTTGCACGGGGGGATGAGCCCCATCCCTTGCAGCACTTCTACCCGAAGGTGGCACAGGACCAGTGGAGGAGGGGAGTCCGGGCTGGGCACCAGAGCCACTGGTGCCAGGTGCACTCACCAACTGAGGAGGGACAGGTGGGTCCGCTGGGACCGGCCTTCCCATACGTTCTGTGATTAGGTGTGTTTCATTACAACATAAACAACAGCATTCCAGATTAGTTGTTACAGCATGCAGTAATATTCCCATTAACCCAACACACCACAGTTCCAACAGTTGAACAGCAAACATAACACATGCATATATTGAACAACAGTGGTTATTCCAACCGCATGCAGGGATGATTGGTAGCAACAGGCCACCATGAACGTGGTGTTTGAACAGGGCACATGCATCAACATGAGTGCAAATATTTATAGAACAATTGGACATATATCCCAACAAATATTTAAGATTACACATACCCATTGAGGTGTGGAATTGCATGGTTTATGCACAAACTGTAGGGTGTAGAAAAAACCTCCGTTACCATCTTATAAACACTTTTACTCTACACTACATTCATAGTGACTGCAGGTGTATATTCCCTACATGTATTATTACACTTGCCACAATGCATTAGGTTGTGTAGTGGGTTTGGCTAGTTCAATCTATACTTGACCTATATCTCACATACTAACTGTCCAGGATGCAGATGTTACTGCTACATATTTCATGGTTGCATTTATATTTCTTTATCTACATATCTGGATGTTTTCACATGACATTTTCACTTCTAATTGTACAGAACCCTGCATTTATTGAAGCACACTTACATTTCTGGGGAACATATTAGCATGCTACTCGTGTGCCAGATTTACTTATGCATGCCAGCCAGTAACTGACTGTTGAGGACTGTATATTTACTTCACAGCTACTAGCACTTCCATCACCCACTTTAGATGGGACTGCAGAAGTCTGGGTTGCCAGCACTTTCTAACACATTACTATTTGTATAATGCAAGGGCACAACAACATTTCATACTAAGTGAAACAGACACACTCTGGGTTTTAGACCTTTATTAATGACATTACACACTTTTCCACAGGCTCACTCCTTTATTTGTTTTAACGGTATATATGGTAGACATGTACATGACATATTATACCTTTATTAATAGGTTATCACACTCTTCTTTTTTCAGGCTCACTCACATATTCTTTTATATGGCAGTGCCTGCAGAGATATTATTCCAGACATTTGTTACCTTTCTTAATGGGTTACTACACTCTTTTTCTGACTCTCTAACGTTTTTATCTGACAGTACATGTAGAGGAATTATTCAGTCCATTTTATGGCTGTATTATTGGACTACAACACTTTCTTTCATGCTCTCTCCCATATTTTATATAACAATACATGCAGAATAATCACTAACCTGTCTGGCGGCGCAGCCTTAGCAGCCTATCAGCATAGGCTTGCTGATTCGTAACACGGTCACCTGCAGCTGTAAAGTAAATGAAGGGATATTGAGACATTCCTAATTCATACTCCATTTTAAATTCTTACATACTGCATTCCATGGCTACATACTCAGTACTGGGGCATCCCGCATCCCATGGGCCTCCTGTATCCACTGGTTCAGGCGGTCCTCCTTTCATCTCTTCAGGTCCGCATGGTGGTGACAGACCTGCTCACCACTCCGAGGAACGCCTGTAGCACTGGTGAGGTCACGAGCTAACCGGTTCCAAGCCTCTGCCTTGTACTATATCCCTTGGAACTGGCCCTGCAGGAGTCTTGCCTCGTGACAGTGGACTAGGAGCCAAACCATGTATTTGGACTCCTCGATGCCCCATCTCTGCACTCGGAAGCTCGCTCCCTCTCCAACACCAGACATTCTGACCACAGATGTGAGCTACAATCAGTTATGGCATGTATTCCCACCTGTAGGGCTTAAATATGCTGCATTTCCCACACTTTTTTGTGATTGGCCATTTTGTAAAATTCTAGGCTGATTGCAGACCTGCTTAGTAATGGTTAAACTACCATTCCTAAGTTTATGAATGTTAATAGTGGCTGTTTCTCCTATGTTATCATGGCTTAGTGGTTCTGTACTTTGATTATGATGCAAAGGGTCCTGGGTTCAAAGCTTGTCTTTCTTTTATTTTAATACTGTCTAGACAGGCTAGGGGGTGTGGTTGCGTTTAAGCAACTTAGCTCTATGTTGCTCCCATGTCCTACGGTGCCCTGGTTGGCACGGCGCACACATCCGCGCAAACACATTGCGCTGGGTAAAGCGCTTTTAAACATTGGGCAACTCTATTGCGTTGGGTAAAGCGCTATTACACTATGGGCAACACTGTTTAGCTGGGTAAAGTGCTATTACACTATGGGAAACTCTGTTTAGCTGGATAAAGTGCTATTAAACTATGGGCACCTCTGTTTAGATGGGTAGAGTGCTATTACACTATGGGCACCTGTGTTTAGCTGTGTAAAACATTGCTTAATGGCAGGTTATTATATATCTGGGTCTTTTCAAAATATATATTTTGTTCGCTGATACATTGGCCATGTCACTGCTTTTAATAAAATTTTAATCATATTTGTCTGGTATTATTTCAAATACTGATTTAAAAAATAAATAAGAAAGGGAGTGGTGGGACTCGAACCATGAATGCCTTCTCTTTGTGCATATGCTCTACTATTACGCTATTGCTATTTGGATTAATTTGCATAAGTAGTTCTTATATGCTCTTCAATGTCACAATTGCTAACTGTGGTTAAGCAATGGGTACACCCGCGCAAACAAATACAAATACTGGCAGCTAACTCGTGGATTTAAAATAAAAAATTAATATTTTACATTCAATAACTCTGATGGGGGTTTACAGTGTCAGGGAGTGTGGTGTTGAGTGCAAGTACATTTGAGTGGACTCGCTCTTGTCTGTTGACATTATGCTTTTTAAAACCTTGCAGGGGCGTGGACTTTTAGACTGCTCGGTAGTCAGACACGCCCCCTGCTTGCCTACTCAGTCCATGTAAGAGTTACGGATGAGTCAGCGTGCCCTCATGAATACTCATGGCACACTGATGACATACCGTTCAACTGCAGCCTCCGAGTAAGACATATTAAGTCTTACACGGAGGTTTCGTGAATCCGGCCCTGTAAATATCACTCTTGTAATTATGTATCAACAAGCAGTGCTGTGAGAGCTTGTAATAACATTCAAAGGCACAATAAAACTCTACAAAATACTGTACTTTGTGAAATATGCTTTGAAATGACTGTATTTTGTGAAATAACTTTACTGTAATACTGCACAAACATGCAGACACTTCGTACACTCCTGAAAACTTGGATAGCCTTAATTAATGCGAAAATATGTGCTTAGCAAAAATGCAGTAGTTCCCTTTTATTTTATCCATTTTATTCATTTTATGCTTAAACTTAACTTAAATAACTGTGGAAATATCACTTACTGCTACATGTGGAATAAAAAACAATTCTCACCATCTACCTTCCAGACCCTCCTAAAACAACAGAACTGGCTCCCCTAAAAACTCTGCAACTAGATCATTAATTAATGACATTTTCATACAAATCTTAAATAAACTTGCTCCACCCAGAAAAATATGTTCTAAAACCAAAAATCACCCATGGTTAGCAAAAGAATCAATACAACTACTTAGATTAAGAGATAAAGCATGGTCCCTCTATCTGTCTAACAAAAGACATGATAATCTCATCACTTTCCAACAACTAAGAAATCAAACTAAATCATACATTTCTAACTTGCCATACAAAATATGCAACAAACGTACAAAAATGTTTGCAATCAGTTAACCACCTACTAAAACCAGGAAAACCCACTACCCCAGTTCCAACTACCAATAATACTACAGAACATATTGAATCTCAATTCAGCTTCCACTTTATTAAATCAATAGCCTCTCTAGTACATAACACTTCTACCCTACCCCTGTCTGTACTCACTCCATCTGGCCCACCACAAACCCAATTTAAACTACAGCCCATCCAAACAAGCTACATGCAACACTTACTATCTAAAGTGAAGCCATGTACCCTCACTACTGACCAATTACCAGATGAGTTTCTAAAATTAGCTGCCCCATCTATTTCATACCCCATATCAATCCTAATTAACTGCTCTGTTACCAAACAATATGTACCTACCATATGGAAAATATCCCATATCATTCCACTGCATAAAGGAGGCCCATCCAAAGACATATCTAATTACAGACCAATAGCCATACTTTCACCCCTAGCAAATATCCAAGAAAAGTAGCTACACAAGCAAATATTTCACCACTTCCAAAATAAAAACCTCCTTTTTGTTAAACAATATGGTTTTAGACCAAAACACAGTACTAGTACAGTACTCATTAGTTTTGACATGTAAAAGGCCTTTGACACTGTATCACATCAAATCCTCCTAAACAAACTTGCCGATTACAACCTTTGCCATGAAACCTTATATTGGTTCCATAGCTACCTCTCAAACAGACAGCAAGCTACCCTATGGGAAAATGAACTCTCCTCCCACCTTCCCATCTCTGTAGGAGTCCCCCAAGGATCAATTCTAGGACTGCTACTCTTTACAATCTTTACCAATGACCTTACAACAGCTGCTAGTCTGGTTAACATCATTCAATACGCAGATGACTCCTCGCTCATCTGCTCGGCAACCACAATCCAGACACTTCAAAAGAAGACTCAAACTGCCCTTACCAACATTGAAAAATACCTAGCAGCCCATCAATTGATACTAAATCCTAATAAAACTATGTTTATGGTCTTTTAAAATCCTTCCTCATTAGCCAATTGCCAATCCCACCCTATTTTCTCTTCCAATGGCATTAATTTATTTTATTTATTTATTTATTTAAATTTGTTGCCCGGGAGTGTCTGACTGGACGTAGGTCCATTTTCAGTGGAAGCCCAGGGAGAAAAGCTCCACAGTTAAAATAAACAGACAGTATATACATTGGATTACATAGTGAATAACAATTTACATAGCAATTACTTACAACATATTTACAGATGAAGAACATAGTACATCAGTAGACAACTAGAATCTTTATCTGTGAAGTGCATACCAGACATTAACAAATGTTACAAGAAGAAGAAGTTCGTGCTGTATAATAAGTACTGGCTTATGAGCATCTGAGCTTGCTATAATCAAGGTAGTTAGTGGAGTGGAAAGAAAGGTAGTGGTTGGATGGGGTGGATGATATTAGAGTGGGAGTTGCAAGGTCATAGCCAGCATGTTTTTAGTTGCGCTTTTAGTAAAGTTTTGAAGTGGGTGCATGATGGTGGGAGTGAGTTCCATAATTTGGCTATGGCGCAAGAGAATAGTGCTTCACCAGCAGAGTTATTGGCTTTAGTGATCTGCAAGTGATTTTTGCTGCTGGATCTTAGTGGTCTGGTGGTGCGATAGGGTTGGAGTAGATTCTGGAGGGATGGGACATTTAGTGGATGGTTTACTAGTTTGTGGGCGAGTGAGAGTTGATACCACTGAAGGAGGTGAGGGAGTTCAAGCCAGCCCAGTTCAGCAAGTGAGAGACAGTGGTGACCACAGTAGGATGTCCCTGTGGCGAATTTGGCGATTTTGTTGTAGCAGGTCTCTTAAAATAGAACCAGCTGAACACAATAAATTTCTTGGGGTTACCATAGACAATGCATTGAAATTTGACAAACATATAGTTCAAACTATTAAAAAATCCATATTAAACTCAGCACACTCTGCAGAGCTAAGCCCTATCTTTCAGACCACGCTAGACTGGCTACTGCAAGACCCCAGTTATTATCCTTACTTCTCTATTGTTCTCAAATATTCACAAACATCCATAAAACTGAACAAAACAAACTCAAATCCTGCTATAACAAGATAGCCAAATTTGCAACTAACCTCCCCGAAAAAACACATCATTGTACTGCACTCAATCAACTAGAATGGCTAGAACTCCCAAACGTGCTCACATTAAACCAATTATTAATTGCTCACACAGTGATGTATAAACCTGATCGCTGCCCAGCCCTAACTAATCTTGTCCAACCCTACAGAGGCCTTAACTCTCTTAGATCAGCAGACAAATTCCTACTTAAAATAAATAAATCTCACAACTCTTATGATGACTCCTGATACTGCCACAAGATTGCTAAAGTCTGGAACTCACTCCCTCAACAAATCCTATCTATCGATCATACAAGATACTTTAAGCAGGAACTAAAACAATATTTCATATCACACTGGCTATGCCCATGCTCTGCTCCAGACTAACCTTCCCCCACTCCCCATTTCTCTATTAATCTGGCCACAGCTTTCTAAATCTTGTGATGAAGGTCCCGCTTCACACACACACACAAAAAAATTGTACTATGTTAAATTTTTATATTATAGCTATACTTGCACTGACTTGTAATTTTATTGTATGCTATTCATTATGTATTTTGGGCTATGTACTATGTTTTTACTGTCTTATTTTATAATACATGTATCTCATTGTATATCTGACTCCTTTTATGCTATTGTATTACTATGTTCATTGGAGCTTTTCTCCCCGGGTCTCCACTGAAAAAGGACTTCTTGTCCAGTGGACATTACCTGGTAAACAAATGTAAATGAATGAATGAATAAATAAATAAATACATTATGCAATTTGGACTTTATTTCAAACATTTTCCACAGTAATTCAAATATTTCTATCAGTATCAGACATTTCAATTAACTTAAATATTGTTTAGGGTGTTCTGTATGCTTTATTTCATATTTTGAGAATGAGAAATTATTTGAGCAAGTTTTAACATCTGAAATTTGTTTCTGACCTGTTTTGTGAATTATACGTGCATTAGGGCTGATCCACTCCTGTATATTCCTCCAACACTAACTAGATGCCTCTCAGATTCACATTGGAGAAACTGGAACTCTTTCTGGCAACAAGTTGTTATAGCCATCCCACTTTTGACACCATGTCACTTGTCCCTCTAAATACAGATGATGAACAGGTGGGATAGTTCATTTAGATGCTTTATTACATAAAAACACATCAGGATGGATAGCAGCATCATAGAATATAAAATAATTAACAGACAGACCTCACACGTTCTCAGTATTTATACACTTGTGCAAGCCCTTGGATAGCTTCTTAAAGATTTAATACACACATTAATCTACACCCTTCTTGTGCAGTGATGCCCTGCTTGCTAAGTAGAGTTCCCCTTTTCTCCCCAACTTATCTGTAGAGTTACACTCTTGGTCTGCCAGCCAGATTCTTATGTACATAGGCAAGAGCTTGTTCCCCCACCAAATGTCTGCCAGTCTTTCAAAAGTGGTGACCCAAGACCCACTCACCCATCTATGGAAATAAGCGCTTAACTCAGCAATATAATCACATACACTTTCATTTCCTTGCCTCTATGTTCACAAAACTTTTTGTCTGTAAGCTTCAGGTATTAACTTATAACAGTTCAATAAACATTGTTTTTCTATATCATAGTTTAAACAATCATAAACAGCAATTACAGCTTTACCATGGAGTAAGGGGGTCAGGAACCATATCCAGAGCTCTTGGTCAGCATTATATTGTTTACATGCCCTTTCAAATATATGAATAAAGCTATCAAAGCCCCCCCCCCCCCCAGTGCAAATTGTGGAAGAAATTTATTAACCTTTATTGCTTTTGGGGTCCATTTATTCCCTTCCCCATTACCTCTATGACCCTGATGAAGGGTCAACATTTCTGTCTCATGTTGTCGCTGCATCTCTTTTTCCTTCAGCCTACAATCACCACAGTCTCTCTTCAGTCTGTAAATGTTTGGCCTCTAGTTCAGGCTGATGCTGCTTCTCCTTTTCTTCTGTCTCCCAGCACTGCAGTCTCTCTTCGGTCTTCAAACATTTAGCCTACAGTTCATACTGACACTGCTTCAACTTTCCTTCAGCCTACAAACGTTTGACTTCCTGTTCATCTCTCTAGCACCAGACAGATCGAGTCCTCTGAGAAAAAGGTGAACTGTCCTCTTTTTGAAGATTGCAATTCTGCAGCACCAGACTGATTCTCCTGCTGGCCACTGGTCCATGTTGTAGCTGAGATTAAACATGAAATAATTTCTTCTTTAGTCCAGTTAGCATGAGCCATTCCTTTGGCTTTGCACACCTTGGCCATCTGGTTCTTTGTCAGCTTATCATAATCCTCTGCTGACATCTTTGCCTGCTTTCCCTGACTAAACTAAACTAACAAAAATAAATAAAACTATTGTGAAAATGAAACTCTCGAATGTTTACGTTGCAGCTGTTGAGAGTACACACAACTTCAGTGCCAACTGCCCACAGGCTACTGAAGTTCAAATAATATCCCACCTCTCTGACACCAGTATGTGTAGGCCTCTCTTTACCCTGAGCTTGTAATCAAAGAACCTCAATCCTCACCACTAACACTCGTGAGAAATGTTCACTAAAAACAGAAATGAATTTACACAGGATTTCAAATGTATCTTTCTGCATCAAGCACAATTTCCCCAGGAGCACACAGGGAATACACTTCACTGGGACTGGACTCTCTGTATATTAAACTACTGGCTGTATTTCAGAAATACTGCACACACTCTGCAGCTGAGCGAGCATACCCCCGCTATGTAACAACAACCTGTTAGCTAGGACCTCTGTAAAAGCAGCTTAGTTTTTCTGAAGCTGTCATCTATTTATTTCCTCAGGAAGCCTTTACCTGCACACCTTGCTTTCGAATAAGCACTTAAGCCTAGTTGAAACTGAAACAGACATCAACAGTCTTGCACCCTCCACCTCATAATTTTACTAATCCCTCTTTATTCAAAGTATCTCTATATTTCTATAGTACCTCTACTTTACAAATCACTGCTGTTTTGCAGATAGTTTTTTGTCTGGAAGACTCACCTCATTGGTTCTACCCACTCATTCATGCAAGCTCAGTCTGGTCCTTTACCCTACCCGCAATTCCCATCCACCCCCACTATCACTACATTTATACTTAATAATCCACTTCCCCTCTGATTTCACTTCCTTGTACTTCCTGCCATCAATTCATCCTGACCACTTCCCCTCTTAACTCAATCTACCTAGCATTCTCTCTCCATCTAAACATACGGCATATTGCAGTACTCACACTTCTCAAACCTTACACCTCATATCCATTTTCACCACTGTACTTAACACCCCTTATTAACTTAGTTTTTATCTTATCCTTCCTAGACCTCACTTTCCATTTCCTACTACAATTACACATCATCTCACTGTCTTCTAACAATCTTCCTACATTTTTCTTTTCAATCAGCCTGCACCTGCTTCTAAGTCCTTTATAACATCACTAGCTTCTAAAGTAGAAATTCTAGTATTTCAGTTCTCTCCAAATTTACTATTTTCTTTCACACCCTACTACCACTTCCTTTAAGGCTTTATTTTCTGTCATACTGTACCATAGATTACCTCTACACCTTTTCCCAGTGCACTGACAACTCCTTTTTCCTCAACTACACCAAGACTCTATCAATACTCTGCTTAACTATACTTCTTTTGACACATCTCCAACTGCCTATCAT
The DNA here is from genome assembly GCF_019279795.1 of Protopterus annectens. NCBI lineage: Eukaryota > Metazoa > Chordata > Ceratodontiformes > Protopteridae > Protopterus > Protopterus annectens. The sequence continues at coordinate 984,649,969 of NC_056735.1, read as the reverse complement.
TCTGTCAGTTTTCTAACACAGTACATTACTTACCTTCTACTTTATCATGCTACTCCTAAGTTTCCTTGCTTTACTCCTTTTTTCTTTTTCTCATCTATCATCCTACCTCATCTCTATCCCACCCAGACTAATCTCTCTTACCTCCATACCGACTGCATGCCACCACTTTCCTAATTACTCTTTTCCAGTTACCTAAAATCTCTCCATTACTATTCCCTTAACACAAAATACTCCATTACCCTACTCATCCACCAACAATCAAACTCATTGCCTTCAACTACAGAACCAAAATCAATATCTCTCAGCTGTTCAATAATCTGCTATTACTATGTGGGGGCATCCATCACAGTCCAGGTCTAACTAACATCCCCTTTCTCTAATCACAAATCAATAAAACTCAACAAATTCAAATTCTTCTATCTAACTAAAGGTAACATATTCAATAAAATCAATGAGCTCCACACCTGAATAACCCTTTCCTGACATACTGGCAATCTCTGAAACTTGGCTCAAACCTCACATTAAAAATTCTGAAGTACTTCTTCCAGGATTTAATATGCTTATAACAGACTGTTTAAATAAAAAAAGCTGGGGGAGATGCCATAATTTACCATACCCATCACTCTCTTACTCCGTATAGCCATCCCATTCCTGATTTCAGTAATGCTGAATTACTCATCTCTAACCTCAAGCTAAGTAAACACAAAAATATTACTATAATTGCACTATGTATCCCACCAGCCAACAATTTAACTACCCTACACAATATATTATCCTGGGTTTCCTCTAATTTTTCTCATGCAACCATAATCCTAGATTACATTAATATTGATTGGCTGAAACTCTCCACACATTTCCTCAGTGATAGTATCAACCTCTTTGGCTTTTCCCATCTAATACACTTCTCAAATTCATACTGATAAATCCAACCATGTTGGCAAAACCATTGACTGGATTTTAGTATCCCATCCAAATATAGCATCAGCAATTCTCCGTGATGCTCGTACTGATCATCACCCTACCAGTACCATACACTTCTCAAATTCATACTAATAAATCCAACCATGTTGGCTCAACCATTGACTGGATTTTAGTATCCCACCCAAATATAGCATCAGCAATTCTCCGTGATGCTCTTACTGATCATTACCCTACCAGTACCACCGGATTTATCTCTCAACCTTACAAACAACATACTTATAAAACCATTCATGACCTAACTAACTTCAACCCATTTATCTTCAGTAATATTCTGAGCTCTATAAACTGGTCTTTCCTTAAATACATACCCCTTGATGAAGCAGTAGATAACTTCAACTCAATTGTTCTAAACATATTAAATAGTCTGGCCCCTCCTAGAACAAAAAGAACCAAATGTAATATCCCTCCTTTGCTCTCATCACACAAACAAAATCCATTATGTGCAACAGAGATAAGGCCTGGAAAATTTACACAAAACATAAATCCCTTACTAATTTATTATATTACAGAAAACTGCAAAATCTAGCCAAAAAACATATAGGGAAAGATAAAAACTGTAATATTTAGACCCTCAACATATCAATACACCCAATCCTAAGGTATTCTGGCAGAGTATCAAAACCATACTCTACCCTGGCACAAATTCTACCAATGATTCTAACATTGACATTGCCTCCCAGTTTAATACTTGTTTCATAGAAAGTATTGCAGCCATAACAAACAGCTTCTCCTCGCCTCCTACTATCCCTCTATCTCCTTTATCCTCCTCTCAGCCTCCTTTCCCTCTCAAATCTGTTAATACATCACTCATTAAAAACATCCTTAGTAATCTCAAACTCTGCTCTTCCTCCTCTGGTAATCTCTCCAATAAATTTTTGAAAGTTGCTGCTGGTTCTATATCCTACCCCATCTCTTTATATGTACCAATAGATCAATTAATGAAGCATATGCCCCTGCCCTATGGAAAAAGTTCTTTATTATTCCACATCACAAGGGTGGAAACTCAACAAACTTATCTAACTACAGACCTGCAGCTATACTGTTGCCACTATCTAGAATTCTCAAAAAATGTATCCACAAACAACTTTTTAATCACTTAATTGAAAATAAACTGCTGTCTCCATCTAAGCACTGATTCTGACCTGCACATATTACTACTACAGCTCTTTTAACTTTCACTGATACAGTTAATAAAGCTAGAGATAGAGGTGATTTTGTCTCAACCCTGTTCCATGATCTCTCTAAAGATTTTGGTACTGTCTCTCATCCCAAACTCATCACAACTTTCTTTCCTTGGCTCTACCAACAGTACGATATTATGGGTCTCCAGTTATTTATCCAATAGACACCAGTTTGTAAGATGGGACTCAACTCTATCCCCTTATTTACCTGTCAGAACTGGTCTTCCATAGGCCTCAATCATAGGCCCTTTCCTGTTTAACATTTTCATGAATAATCGTTTATCTGCATCCAAACAAGCTACTCTTATAGAATATGCTGACAGCTCTATTCTTATATGCGCCGCCAACAACCCTACTCAACAGCAAACCTTAACACAGGATATCTTCAACTACATCAAGAACTGGCTTACCATCTACCAACTTTTTCTAAATCCCAAGAAGACAAAACTCCTACTGTTTTTACCCAGACAACATTCTCTAGATAAATGAAACTTTAACATCATTAAACAATAACGTAATTGAAGTTGTTCCTTATTCTAAACTATCAGGTATCACAATAGATGACAATCTCAAATTTGATTTGCACATAAACAGTATCATCAAACTAACACATCAAAAACTAGGCATGTTTTATAGAGCCAAACAATTCCTAACTAACTCTTCTAAAGCTAAACTTGCTGCAGCTTACCTCTTAACTTTCCTTCTCTATGCCTCCCCTATTCTAACTAATCTCAATTCCTCCTTTGTAAACACAACACTTAAAAAATCATCTTCTTACTAGAAAGCAATCCCCTGCTTGTGAGGGATAAAAATTGTTTACTGCCCTGGCTCTCCTTAATCTGTCAATATTCCTTTGTACTGAGAGATATGGACTCAATAGAATGCCTGAAATGTTGTGGTTTTACTGGCACTGTTCCACAGTGGTTTACCTTTTAACTTTTGAACCACTTCCAGAAAGTGGTATCATGGTTAAATTCTTGTGGACCCGTCTCCATAGAATGCAACGTGTCTCAATGCTCTATTTTGGCATCCATACTGTTCACTGTGTGTGTGTGTGTGTGTGTGTGTGTGTGTGTGTGTGTGTGTGTGTGTGTGTGTGTGTGTGTGTGTGTGTGTGTGTGTGTGTGTGTGTTGCCATTGAGGATGGGCATTACAAAAAGGCATTTATTACCAACCATGTGCTGATGACATCCAGCTTTATCTATCCATTTCTGAAAAGTTAATGCCTGATTTGAGCAGTTCACAGGATAGCTCGGGCTTGATGTTGAAATGACAGTTGTTGAGATCACTTAAGCTCAGCCTGGCAAAAACTGAGACCATGCCAATTCATATCATTATTCACCAATCACATCATTTTCTTCTTCTTCTTCTTCTTCTTCTTCTTCTTCTTCTTCTTCTTCTTCTTCTCTCTATCTTAATAACATAATTGGGAAATTACAATTTGTATTTAATATTCAGCCATGAGGATGGTGTTACCTGACATCATATTTCCATCATAAAATATAAACTGGATAAGGCACATGATCCCAGCTTTGCACTTAACAACAGTGATTCAGATGCTGGTTATTTTACATTTGGCTTACCATAGTGGTTTCTACCTTGGACTTGTAGAGAGTGATCTGGTGTGTTTGCATTAGGTACAGATCTCTTCACCAAAAGGGAGATCTTGTCTCTGATTATTAGACAATCTCTCCTTTCCCTGGCCAGCTGTCCAGCACTGGGCTCAAAATCAAGCATGGGTCACCAAAACTGCAAACAGAAGTCCCCCCGACACCATCTTGCTGGGATGGTGCACCTATTTTTTTTTTTTTTGCTACCACATCATCTCTTCTAATAGTCTACATCTCAAAATACCTAAAGAACTGCTGCTGCTGCTGTTGTGCTCCCTGATGCCATTTTGGTATAACATGGACAGTTGGTGAGGACTATCTCATTTCTATATAAATTACCGAGTAGCTTTCTACTACTGTAGACCTGACTGCGATTCTGCCGTACTTTCATAGGACAGAGATCTTCACAAGTATTCAGAAACGTAGTGCTCAGATGAACACAGTACGTCTTGTATACCACCACAAAAAACCCAGTGCATGACCTTTGTGTAGTCTATGGTGGCATACAAAGCCCACCTTCTTTTCTTGAATGCTATACAGCAGAACCCAGTATATCACTGTCTACTATGCATTCCTGTGATTAGAATGCAGAGCATCACTATCTTACAAATAATAGAACATATCAATCAGGCAAACGGCTGCTTGGTAATCACATGGAAAGTTCAAATGTCTTGAGGCAGTGCAGTATATATACTGCAGCTGCTGCACCATTATGCTGTGTTACATCCATCATGACATGAAGTGATTCATCATAAATATATTTCAATCCCTAGTTATGATGGCAGATAGTGGGTCATTCATGCAGGATGAAATAGTACATGCAGCTGAACTATTTTCTTCCTGTGCATGGTAAAAGTCAGATCTGTGCATCCAAAGAACAGCAACACAACAACAGTGTTTGCAGATATTCTGTTTATTCCACAGTGAAAGACTGCCAGACAATTGTTAACAAAAAGACCAGTTTCACTGACATAACCATCAGTGTCTTCATTAAATGTAACAAAATGCCACTGTATAAAAATTTACTACAAACATAATGATTATATGATTCAAATAAGTATCTGATCACTGAATCAGTGTGTGAAGACAAAGTGTGAAAGAAAAATTAACAAGAAAAGCATAAAGTGAATATACATCAGTACAGAATAGCACAAAACTGTATATAGAACTATATACCAGCCCAGACAAAATAAGAATAAAAAAATAAAATTAGAAACCTTAAAAGTATACAAACATCAATATTTACATCAATACATCTGCATTCATCTAATAAAATGTTTACCATTAAATATAATTGAAGCAAGAAGCCGTAAAATAAAATTAAAAATAAATAAAAAAAGGTGTCATAAAGTCCTGGTTTACAGAGTTTATTTCTTGGAAGGCAGCAAAATGAATGCAATATGTTGCAAGTACCATCTGCAGGAAGACAAATCGTCACCCTCATCTTGGTATTGTAGAACTAATGGGTCAAGTGGCTGAGCAGAGGACTGATGACTGACAGGCAGTGGGGGCAAAGTGAGACAAAAATTAGCACTGGAGGGATGTGGTAGAAGGGTTAATGAGTTCTTTATAAAGCAAGATCCTCTATATCATTTTATCTCACAGCAGTATTGAGCAAGGGCTTGTACCAGCTTTTAGGTGTTCATGATTCCATGCCTCTGGCTTTAATGTACAAATCTGAAACATTTTATATGAATCTTAATTTAAATTATAAATGTCCTTCCATTCACTGGTTGCAGTATTCCTTACATCGGGGATCCCCTGCCTAGGTTAGTCCAGTGTCCAGCCAATATACACTAACACTGCTGGAGAAGCACTATTCTCCAGCGCTATAGCCAAATTATGGAACACCCCCCCCCCCACAATAACCTCTCTACCATCATGCACCCACTTCAAAGCTTTACTTAAAGTGCACCTAGAAACATGCTGTCTATGCCCTTGTAACTCAACCCTCTAACCTCTCCCACTCCATCTACCCTCTACCTCTCTTCCACCCCACAAACTACCTTTGATTACAGCAAGCTCTGATACTTCCATGCCTATCTACGTATTATATGGCAGTAACTTCTTATTGTAACAATTGTTAATATCTGCTATGACTTCGTGGATAGAACAGATGCTTGTTATCTATTGAATGTACTATGTTCTTCATCTGTAACTATGTCTGTAATATTTTAATTGCTAGGATTCTTCATCTGTAACTATGTCTGTAATATTTTAATTTGTGGAGCTTTTCTCCCCGGGCCTCTGCTAAAAATGGACCAGCGTCCAGTCGGACATTCCCGGTCAACAAATGTAAATAAATAAATAAATAAATAATATACAAATGCCTATGGTTGCCTTAAGGTAAGCCATACATCACATGTGTGCTCCTCGTGTAGCATAGGGCATAAAGGTGACGTCCGGATGTACCATCCTCAGAACTTCTTTGCTGCCAGTCTGAACACCTACATCCTGTTGCTGGTTTCTAAACCATTGCAGATAAGTGCCCCACTGGAGTTTCTTTTTTTGTTGTTTTTAGTTGCTTTTTGGAGTTTCATGTCATCCAGGAAGAGTAAATGATAGTGTGGGAGACAGATTCCCCATAAAGACAACCACAAACAATGTTTACTTTGCCTGGGCAGCTCTCACCACCATAAGTCATGTCCCATTTGTCAAGCTTTTGTACTGTAGACTGTATAGTCGACTTTCTTCCTTAGCATTGTATCTGGAGAAAAAGTGACTTAAGCTTCTTACTAAGGATACTATGGAAGGAACTTCCCGCCCCAAGGGTCTGCTTTCAGGGAAGAAGTAGGTTAAGAAACCTTGACTGGAATCTTCCACTGTCCAGCCTCTGCCAGATGTTTCTCCCAAGGTGAATGAGAACCCAGAGGTTCACCCAACTTTGTTGTCAGATTCCTCTGGGTTGGAGGCCGGCAGAGATCCAGCTTTCAGCATGTTCATAGGTTCATATGTTCAGGTACTAGGTTATCTGCCCTAGGACATTTATAAACCTAGCAAGAATGTGTCAGCTTTCGCCGCCCCATTGATTAATTAACTGAGCTTCTGTCAAGAAGAGCCAATGAAGTGATCCCAGGGGTGTATTTTCTGTTACCCATCCACTCGTCAAGGTTTGTCTTGAAGAGTGTTAGTGAGGGGCTCTGCCTAATGTAGTTAGGAATTTTGTTCCAAAGCATGGGGAGTCTCTGTGACAGGAATCTATCCCTCCAGCATGTTCTATTCGTTGTTGTGGTGAGGTTTAGCTCACTAGAGCGAGTGGCTCTCAGTGACTTGGATTTCTATAGGTGAAGCATGTCCATCAATTCTGAGTTGGACATGGCTTTATAAGTCAGGCAGAGATCACCTCTGAGTAAGCGATATACCACTGAGTACAGCCGGAGTTTTTCCAGTCGAGCTGCATAGGACATATGTTTGAGGCCAGTAATCCTCTTGGTGAGGTACTTTTGTGGTCTTCCCAGCTGTTGGAAGTGTCTTGTGAGGTACATCCCGAATGGGGCATTGTACTCTATAATGGGTCTGATGAGTGACGAGTAGAGGGTCTCTATAACCGCTTTATTTCTTGATGCGAACTCTTTAGTAATTAGATGGGCTACATAGAAGGATTTCCTAACTACTTTGGCAATATGATTGCCAAAGGAGAGATTACTATCTACCTGGGTCCCCAGATCTCTTATTACCTCTTCTGCATTAAGGGGGCTGCCACCTATGTGGTAATTCAAGTGTGTTTTGTTTTTCCCAAATGGGATGACTATGCATTTTCTTGCATTTAGCTTGAGACCATGACTTTGACATCATGTGTCTGCCTCAGTAAGGCCTTTTTGGAGAATGTCTGTGTCATCCGGAGTGTCAATTATGGCTCCCAGTTTGCATTCATTAGCGAACTTGGTTAGCCATAGTCCTCCTGTGTTTGCCTGTACTTCTGAGAAGTATATGCTGAACAGTAGGGGTCCCAGGACCGAGCCTTGTGGGACACCACTTGTGACTGGTTTAGAGTCGGACCTGGAGCCCACTATTCTTACCGTGTGAGTTCTGTATGTCAGCCAGTTGGCAACCCATCTCATGACGTAGGGGTTTATGTTCAGGCTGGTGAGTTTTTCTATAATTCCCAAGTGGGGAATGATGTCAAAAGCCTTGGCAAGGTCAAGGTAGGCTGTGCGAACCACCTATCACCTTATCTATGGCCTTGGTGACTGTCTTGAAGAAGTCAACCAGGTTTAGTAAGCATGATCTGCCCTTAACAAATCTGAACTGGGTCAGGTCAAGTGTTTGGAGGTTCCCAATGTCTTTGTTAATGAGTTCCATGATGATGCACTCCATAGCCTTGCAGACCAGGCTAGTCAGGCTTATGGAGCGATAGTTACCAGGGTCAGTTGTGGCCTGTCCTTTGTGGATCAGAATAACCATTGCTGTGCACCATTCTATGGGCACATAGCCTGTGGAGAGGCTGAGGTTGAACAATGTGTTTAGGTGGGGGGTTAGTTCGTTCTGTTGTTCATGCAAGTCGCAGCCTGGGCCACCATCTTGCCCCATTGACACTGTGCTTTTGGCTTTTGAAAGGGCTGTTTTCACCTGTGCGTCTGTGATTTCCAGGGCACTACACTTTTCCAGTATTGTTGTAGGCCCTTTTGGGGGTGAGAGGGGGTGAAGTTTGCACTGAATGTATCTGCCAGGATGTTGGCAACATCAGTAGGTTCAGTATTTTTTGTGCTATTTTGCACTATCTCAGAGCATATCTGCGAGTTGCCACTTGCCAATTCGATTCTTGACATAGCTGAAGAAGGCTTTGTAGTTATCTTTCAAATCCTTGGCTATTTTTCTTTCAAAGTTAGCCTTGGATGATTTTATGAGGGACCTTAGTTTCTTACTGATACTGATCAGGGATGTTCGATAAGGCTTTGCAGTTGTCCATTTCAGATGTTCAGAGGGATCCACAGTTGATTATTTCTGATACACCTAAAAGTGTTCCTTAGATTTTAGTTTGGGAAGAAGTCCCTACTACTGTTATTGAATGCCATCCTGGGTCAGAGCCTTCCAGGTTTTACAGAGCAGATGTCCCATTAAAGAAAAAACAAAAAACTAAACGTGCTTCTCCTGTCCCTGGGGATCTACAGAGTGAGTTTGTTTAATGCTTTGATGGCACTGAAACCTCCTCAGGGAACAGGATTTCTCTGAGGAGGAGTTGGATTCTGATGAGGAATCCCTTGCTTATTCTTCTCAAATTCCTTCTGTTTTGGACTCTGGGTCAGAAGAAAAGGAATCTACCAGTCCTGATACTTCCTTTGAAGAAATTTCTTTTGGGGGCACAATCTCCAGGATGATGGAATTTTTTTAAATGGGATTGTGCTCAGGTATCTGCGATCCATAAGAAGTACTATGAGGTGCTGCAGATGGAATCTCCAAAACCTTTTGCTATTTCTCCTGTTTTGCCTGATTTGTTGGATGCATTTTCCAATGCCTCTAAAGCTCCTGATTACCCCCTGCTCCCAGGAAGCCTGATAGGTTTTATAGGGTGCCTGAGGACTGTAACTTTTTGTACAAGTGTCCTGCTGCTGACCCCTCAGTGGTGTCTGTAGCCTCTGACATGCTCTGTCAGTTGCTTTCTTTGCCCAAGTTACTGCCTTCTGATAAAGACAGCAGACCCATGGAAAAGCTAGGTAAAAAGGTTTACATCTTGGTTACCTTGGCTTTTAAGGGTATTAATTATCAGACCAATATGTCCATGTATGCATTGGCTCTCCTTTCTCAGGATTGTCAGGTTATTGCTGATCTCCCTGACCCTGAGGGTAAGACTTCTGCTCTTTCCCGATTAAGGATTTCCTCACAGGTGGTTCATCATTCCATCAGGTGTAGTTATGATGCAGCTGATCCTGTTCTAGGGCTGCTGCTTTTGGTTCAGCAATGAGGAGGTATTCTTGGCTTTAACTTCAACCATTGCCTGATGATATCAAGGCTAAGTTGATGGATGCCCATCTTGATAATAAACACTTGTTTGGGGAAGCAGATGCTGATTTGTTTAAGTCCCTTCAGGGCAAGGAGAAGGCCTTAAAGGAATGCAAACGTGCTTGTCTCTCCTGTTCCTAAATTTCAAAGAAACTACCCAAATAGGCCAGCCCTTGTTAGCAGGCAGTCTTGCCATCCTCCTAAGACCAAAAAGAGTGGCAAGCAGGCTCCTCCTGCTAATGCTACTTAGACTTCAGGGACTCAAAAGTCTTCCTTTCTAGATAAACAAGGTGCTGTCTGACTATCTGTCTCTACCCAGCCATATTCCTCTTTCTCTTTGCATTTCTGTCTCTCTTCCTGTTTGGCTTCAGATTACTTAGGATTCATGGGTTCTGTCCATTATTTGCCAGGGGTATTTCATGGTTTGAAAATCCCTTCCCCCTTTTATGGTCATTCCTCAGCCTCCTCAGGAACAACTCCCATTTTTCCCAGAGGTACTATTCAAGAGCTATCTGTGTCCCAGAGGTGAGAGGGTTTTACTCCAGGATGTTTCTAGTACCCAGAAAAGAGGGTACTTGGAGACCAATTCTAGACCTCTCTCATTTAAACACTTTTTTGAAAGAGCCCATTTTTCAAATGTTGTCCCTTCAGACTCTGTTCCCTCTTCTGCTTCCTCAAGCTTATGTGGTGTCTCTGAATCTCAAGGACTCTTATCTCCATATTCCAATCCACCCTCTTTCCAGGAAGTTTTTGTTTCTCTATTGCTTACTGGCATTTTAAGTTCTCTGCTTTCTCCTATCTACTGTCCCAAGGGTATTCACCAAATGCCTCGCTCCTGTGATTGCTTTTTACAGACTTCAGGGGATCCAAGTATTTCTTTACTTGGATGACCTGCTGATTCAGGCCTCATCTCCAGAGACCCTGTTAAAAAAATCTTCATTTTTGTCATTTCCCTTCTTTAGAGCCTGGGGTTCACAACAATCTTCATAAATTCTTCTCTGACTCCTTCTCCGAATCACATTTTTCTGGGTTGCAGGTTTCAGACAGTGCCTATGCTGGCATCCCTGCCTCCTCCTAGGGTCATAACACTCATTTCCTTCTTTCAAACTCTTCTTCCTCTAGCTTCTATTACAGACAGGGAGTTTCTGAGAGCTCTGGGTTTCATGGCATCCATCATCACTATACACCCTCTAGCCAAACTCCCCATGAGAAAGTTTCAGTGGTTCCTGAAGTCAGTTTGGCTTCATCGTGCACATCTTCTAGACTTAATAGTTCCTCTACTACCTTGTCTCAAGAAGGAACATCAGTGGTGGATCCATCAGTTGTCTCTAAACCCATTTTTATCTCCCTCTTCCCTCTCAGGAACTGTTCACAGACACTTCAGATGTGGGTTGGGTCGCAGCTTTTGGCTCCTTAAAGGTGCAGGGAGTGTGATCACCTCTTCATTTGAAGGAGCACATCACTGTCAAAGAGATGAGAGCCCTTCTGCTGGCTCTTCAGGCTTTTTATCCTCTTTTCTCCCCAGGACCACTCAAGGTATTCACAGACAATACCACAGTGATGTGGTATATAAACAAATGGGGAGAACAAGATCTTATCTTCTTTGCCTATTGGCATTCCTGGTATGGGATTTTGCTGTCCAGTATTAAGTGACTCTTCAGGCAGTTTACATTCCTTCAGGTCACAACATTGTGACAGACACTCTGAGCATGTCCTTAACTCAATCCCAGAAATGGATACTTCACAGGGATTTGTTTCTGGACATTGTCCACCAGTGGTGTTTTCCTCAAGTAGATCTATTTGCCTCCCCTCTAAACAGACAACTTCCTGTATTTTGTGCCAGAGGCCCAGGTCCTCTGGTATGGAAAGTGAATGCTCTCTCTTTTTCTTGGAAGGGGCTGTTTCTTTATGCAGTCTCTCTCCTTCCCCTCTTTCCAAAAGTCCTGTTCAAAATTCAGTATGACACTTCCAAAATCTTGTTGGTGACAGTCTTTTGGCCAAAATAGCATTGGCTCCCTCTTCTTCTGCATTTAGCCAAGGGCAGTCATCACAAGTTACCTCACAGGGTGGACCTACTCACACAAGACAAGGGATCACTCATCCACCCCCACCTGTCCACTCTTCAGTTGACACTTTGAGTGATAGGATTTTGATTCCATATAGACACCTTTTTTGAGGACATGCTTCAGGTCCTGCAGGAGGCCAGGAAACCCAATACCAGGAAATCTTACTTATCCAAATGGAAGAGGTTTTCTGTTTGGTGTCTTTCTCGTAACATGGATCCACTTGCTGTGAATGATCTTTTAGTTCTTTCTTATTTGCATGAATTTCTCAGTGCTGGTTTGGCCTATTCTTCTGTTGTGGCCTACACACCTGCTATCTCTGCTTGTCTGCTTTTATGTCTTCCTTTGGCTTCTTGATTTGAAGCTAAACAACTCCTTAAAGATGTCCTTCATATTAGGCCTCCCAGGAAGTGTGTTCCTCCTCCCTGGGATCTTAATTTTGTTTTGAAGAAGTTTGCCCAGGCTTCTTTTGAGCCTGCTGCTTCCGTTTCCTTCCAACATTCCTCTTGTTCTTTTGTTGGACCTTACTTCTGCCATATAGGTGTCTGAGCTTCAAGCCTTTATGGCTTGTCCTCCTTTTTTGGTGTTTCATAAGGGCATGGTGTCCTTGCATACTAATCCTTCTTTTATGCCCAAGGTGGATAATGAGTTGTATTTCTTTTTGTTATTCTTTTCATGGTACGAGTCGTCCTTCTTCTGTAAAGGCTCATTCTACTAGGGCTGTGGCTTCTTCTGGTGCTTTTTTCAAGGATGTGGATACTAATTCTATTCCTGAGGCAGCTACCTGGATTTCTGTGCATTCTTTTACCAAACAGTACAAGCTGGAGGGGCTCTGCAGAGCTACAGCTGATTTTGCTATTGCCATCTTTCATGGCTTCCTAGAGGACTCTGCTGGTCCTTCCTCCTCCTAAGTTTCTTTTTGAGCTTTGGCGCTCTCACAGATGTAAGGAATACTGCAAACAGTGAATGGAAGGACATTGTACAGTTGTGTAAAATCTTACCATAACAGTAGATGGCCTTTCCATTCTCTGTTCCAGTATTCTCTCCCTCCCTCCTCCCTCTGGTTCATTTCTCTTCTGAATGTACTGCTTACTTCTTGGATTTCCTTTGACTGGCATTCCTACTGGACTATCAGTTCTGAGGATGCTATGTCCAGATGTCACCTTTATGCCCTACGCTACACGATGAGCATACATATGAAGTACTGTGTACCTTAAAACAACTGTAGGCTTTTGCACAGTGGCCGGATGTTAGGCTACTCTAGGCAGGGAATCCCAGATGTAAGGAATACTGCAACAGTGAAGGAAAGGACATCTATTGTTGTGGTAAGGTTTTACACAACTGTATTTTCTACATGCATGGTCATTCATATATGACCACCAGCTTCTATAACAGTAACACAATCTAGCAACCTATACCATTCATTGAAAGGGTTCTATTTCAGAATAATTATTTGACCTTATTTTCTAAAAGTGTTTTGTCTGTATAGCCAGAAAGTTTCACATTTATTGAATAATGAATCTGTATTGTTTCCTTAAGGCAGAAGGCTTAATTTGCTGAATTCACAAACATTTACATGAAGAAAGGTAGATTTGATTCCCTAATGTTCACTTTTGAAACATGTTACTAAAAGTCAAACATTCAGCAAATCTAAGGTTTTGTCTACATAAAATGCCGAACTTGCTATGAAGTAAACATGGAGGTAAACATCATTCCCTGATCAATACTTAACACACCTCACAATTTTATAACAAGTAACAGTTATAGGTAGAGGAGATTGTGCCTTTAATTATACTTTAAAACAGAACCCACAAGAAAGGGTCAGTGTATGTGTAAGGGTTTTTTCCAGACATTTTTGTTTCCTCATCACTTGATTATGTCTGTTCAGAATATATTAGTGTTCTGATAAATATGTATATGGCATCATATACAATATTTGATCAAATATGTCTTTTGTGTGCATTTTGTAACAAACCTTTGCTTTAAGTTAGTAGAACTTCAAAGAGCATTAATATGGTCTGTGTATCCACTGAAATGTGTTGCTCTTGCTATAACATTTCATCATACTCTCACTTCATTCTTAAATACTGTCAATCATTTATTTATATTTCAAAATTGTCTTACTGAAAGCCTTTTTCAACCACATGATTTGCATTTGAGTACATCACATCAGATACTCTTTATTATGAGTAACACAACATGATTTTCTATACAATGTACTTTTAGGACAATTGAACTGGTAGTCACAGAAGTTAAAGTTCTTCCCAAAAGTTACATCTTTTTTAGATTCTTACTGTTAAAATTAAAGTTGTACTACACTATTTAGGGAGTCTGTACCTTTACTCAATGAAAAACACTGAGGCAGTTCTGCTGTTATGACATTCATTTACTCTGCATACGAAGTAGACATCTAGTTTAACAATGAAAGATATACACAAATAACAAAACCATACTTCAGCTTAGAATAATCAGTCTCTCATACCAAAGAAAAAGTCCCAATCTTTATAGTGTCTTTTCTGTCTGCATCAGCAGTTTTGGAAATTTGCCAGAATAATATGTCTTTCCTCTCAAGCTGGTCTGCTGACAGTTTGTTTCCCATATCTTAAACATTCTGTTCCTGAAGAATAACTCCTTTCATCCTTGGCCTGTCTTGCGTATCATATTGACAAGCCACAGTTGCATACAAGAGTTCATTTTGTCCTGTTTGTAGATAATAAATTTCACAAGCTGCACAGTTTATAAGAGATAAAACATTTTACTTCTGGTTTCTATTAACAATGAATGCCAAGCTATATGTTTTTGCCAAGGGTTCAAACTAAGTGCACTCTACACACTGAAATGCACAATATTTATTTTACATTTTCAGAAAAAAACACTGAAATTCATTTTTAACCTGTTCGTTACTCTCCCAATTCCCTCTTTTCAATTAAAAAGCGGAAAATGACTGTCCATTTTTTACTTCATTTGTACACATTGAAACATTTTCCAGTTTATCTAGGTTAACCATCATGATTTGTTGGATTCTATAGGTTTTCTGCAAATGGCAACCTAGGTAGCAATTCCAGATAGTTATATAATGCCTAACAATACTAATACAGGATTTCTCAACCAACTTAACATTTTTTTTTCTGATTTTGACCAACCAGTAAAGATATCCCACCAATTGTGAGCAGTGTCTTTTTTTGTCTTTTCAGCCAAACTAAGTAGTTTATCTTTTGCAATGATGCTTAATGCCTCATAATACAGAATACTTTTATTTCTTTTTTCCAAATACTCTCTGAGAATCTTAGTATTGTTCATTATGTTTTTTTTTTAAATTATCCAAGAAAACAGATATATTGGAAAGCTGTATTAAGTCATAATTCCAATTCTTGGAAATATTTACTTCTATGGTTTCAGTAAACACATAGCTCTTATTATTCCATTTAAGGAAATCAACATGTGATAAACATCCTAGAAAAGGTAATTTTAAATTATGACCTACATCTTGATCCGTAACCAGACAAATATACTAAGGAGCCACTTCTATAAACATTTGAAAAGAAGAAGGCATAATGGTCCATTTGCATAAATTAACAGAATGCTGCAGTATGCATGGCTCATAGACAGGCAAATGCTGTCCACAAATTAATCCATTTTGAGTCTGTGTACAATACTCAATTTTATGTGTTTTTCCTCTCATATCTATATGATTACCTTCAAATCGTGGCAACCAATACTCATACCCTTCTGGTACAAGAAATACCATAGGTAATACAGTACATTGACACATAACAGTGCTTTCAGTAACATTATAATGTGAACATTGTCCTATACAGTATTGTGGAGTACAATATGTTACTTCAGTAAATAAAGAACACAGTACTGGCCAAAACTGATTTGTTGAGTAAAAAGCAAAAATAAAAATAAAAACGAATAAAAGCTACATCAAATGTACTAAGTGCTTTCGCCCTGTCATAGCTAGGGCATCATCAGAGTACTGAAAACACAAGGACACTTCCACCCCTTTATATACGTAATGAAATGAATAATTCATTGAATAATTGACAAGAAAGACTAAGGCCATCTTTCTGATGTAGTTGCATAGCATCATAATTGTCTAAATATTGCTGCTGATAATTTATATTGTGCAAATGTGTTTTCCATATCTCTGGATTCCAAGATGCTTGTAAATGTATAATCGGAGCGATATCTTCCCCCCACTACTTTTAAACGATTAGTTAGATTTTCAGCATCAGCTGCACTAATAACTCCAATGCCTGTGCCTAGGCCTCCTAGCAGAGTATCACACCAAGCTCTTTTGTATCGGCATTTCCTGTGTCTGGGAATGTAATGTTAAAATGTACTGCAACCTTTTGATACTGCCTGGCTACCTTTTTACAGGTAGAAGGGATTTTAACCAAATGGCCTGTATGAACAGAGGTAGGTGTACCTGTTAATATTGATAGAACATATGCTCAGTGTATGCTGCCTGTAACACAAAGGGACATGTTAAACTTGGAGCTACTAGTTCTGTAGCCTTGGCCAATGCTGCCTTTAAATCACAAAAAGCTGTATTTTCCTTTGGTCCCCACTCCAAAAAGGGCAATTCTTTCTGGCTAGAAAGCATGTCATGCAGAGGAACTGCCATGCTGGCATAGTCCTCTATGAATTCCCGATTATAATTCATAATACCTAGAAATTTGTGCAAATCTAGAATGGTTATCAGTTTATCCATTTGCAAAATTCCCTGCACCATCTCCAAACAAGGAGTACACCCAGAAGGACGTAAAATAGTACCTAGAAATTTTTCTTCAGATGACATGAATTGTACCGTTTCACTTTTAACCTTAAACCCTACCTCCTGCAATGTTTGAAGGACCTGTATGACTTTAGCTAAATGCTGTTCTTTTGTTTCAGACTGTATTAGTATATCATCAATGTAATGCAGAACAGAATCATCAGATTCTATACCTTGTAGTATTCGTCCAACTATTTGGTGAAATATAACCAGACTGTTTTGAAACCCCTGTGGTAACCACATCATGATATACTGTTCATTTTGAAAAGTAAAGGCAAACCTTTGCCAATCTTTTTCCTACAGTGGTACTGCAAAGAAACTATTAGCTAAGTCTATGACTGTAAACCACTGACTTTGTGGCTTTATTCTTGCTGCTAGCTCTGGGACCCCTGTAATCAGATGAGCTGAGGGAGTCATGAATTGGTTTACTTTTCGTAAATCAATAACCAATCAGTATGTACCATCTTTTTTTTTAACTGGCCATATGGGTGAATTTGTAGGGTTATTTCCCAAGCCATCATTGTATGCAATTTTGCATGTCTGTTTCTGCTTCCTTTGGAATTGGATACTCTTTTTGAAACGGTGGAATAAAATCCTCACCACTACCTACAGAAACTGCTTCCTGTAGCTTCCCGCAGTCTGTGGGACCTTGAGACCACAACGGAGGGAACTGTTGTTTTACCTTTGACCATACTTCATTTTCAGTAGAGCTGACAGTACGGCCCTTTTCAGAACTGGTTGATACATGTATTGCTTCAATCATACACAACAAGGGACCTTGTCCTTGCCATATGATGCCATTAAGAAGGTCTATGACAATTCCCATTTTGGACAATATATATCCATTCTCAAGGTGGAAATGCAAGAATTATGCATCAAAAATACCCCTTTTACTGGTTCCTCTTGATGGGAGAATTGTACTTGTACAGGTTTACTACCTATGGCTATACATCCAGAGCCATTAAAACCTGAAATACATGTATGTTTAGACAAATCAGGAGGCAAATGCCTACCTGTCACTGAGACAGCCAATCCTGTATCTAGAAGAACATCTTCCCACAGGTTCCCCTCTACCCAAATGTTAATAAGTGGTTGTCCATATTTCCCTTTCTTGAAGTTAGTCAAGAAAGAGACTTGGGTAGGGGGGGTCACACCTCTATAGTGCATCTACTTCCCACCCTGAAACATTGGAGGTATTGGACTGCAAAGGACATAATTGCAGTGTTTCTTTGACTTCCTCACAGTCAACATAAGCAGGTCTACTGAGTTCCTGTTTTAAGGCTATTTGCTGCTGATAATTAGGATGTACTGGACTCTAAGGAACAAAGTCAGAAGGAACAGTTGTATGCTGTGTGCTAACCATATTACCTTGTACATTGACAGTAGGTGCTACACCATCCCTTTGCTGTATTGGGAATACCGACTGCTGAGTATTTGTGGTATATAGGGGTTCTTGCTGTAGTCCCCTATTACGCTCTGTCACATATCGTTGTGAAGTGTACTACTGTGTTTGTACTTCTGGCTACATTACCTGTTGCTGTCGTGGTACACGTGGCTTATAGGTTCATAGGTAGGTACTAGGCTATTTGCCCAAAGGCATTTATAAGCCAAGCCAAAATGTGTTGGCTTTTGCTGCCCCCTTTGATTAGTTCCCTGTGCCTCTGTCCAGCAGAGCCACTGAAGTGATCCCCAGGGTAAACTTTCTGTTTCCCATCCACTTGTCAAGGTTTCTCTTAAAGAGTGTTAGCGAGGAGCTCTGTCTAATGTAGATTGGAATCTTGTTCCAAAGCATGGGAAGTCTCTTGGACAGGAATCTTTCACATCCTATTTATTGTTGTGGTGAGGTTTAGATCCCTAGAACATGTGGCTCGAGGGGATAAGGTTTTCTTTAGGTGGAGCATGTCCATCAATTCTGGGTTGGACATGGCCTTGTATGTCAGGCAGAGATCACCTCTGAGTAGGCGGTATGCAACCGAGTACAACTGGAGTTCATTCATTTGAGCTGCATAGGGTATCTGTTTGAGACCAGTGATCCACTTGGTGAGGTACGTCTCTGGTCTTTCCAACTGTTGCAGGTGTCTTGTAAGGTACATCCCAAATGGGGCATTGTACTCTATGGTGGGTCTAACGAGTGATGAGTAGAGGGGCACAATGACCTCTTTTGATCTGGATGCGAACCCTTTTGTGATTAGGTGGGCCACATAGAAGGATTTTCTAACCACTTTGGCAATGTGATTATCAAAAGAGAGATTACTATCTACTTGGGTCCCCAGATCCCTTATTACATTTTCCATATTTAGGGGACTACCACATATGTGGTAGTTTGTGGGTACTTTGTTTTTTCCAAAGGGGATGACTATGCACTTTTTGGCATTTAGCTTGAAGCCATGATTTTGGCACCAGGTATCCATCTCAGTGAGACCCTTTTTTACGGTAAGAAACTTACCCTTTGCCTCTTGTTCTTGGTGCCATCTATGATATTTACAATAATTTTTAGTATGACCCACCTGTTTATAGGAATAACAAATAGGCTGTCTCTTTGAAGAACCCTCTACAGATTGAGTAACTTGAGAAGCTAACTGAGTGGCTGGGGGAGCTGATGCTGCCCATTGTTGCCCCTGTATAACTTGCCCTTGGTATGATTTTCCTGTTACCTGCTGTGGGACATGCTGTCCCTGATTAAGCCATCTCCCCCTTACTTCACTAAAAATGGGTGTAGAATGGGGAGTGTAAATCTTTTGCTTATGAATAGCATTATCTTTACACATAATATGTGCTCTCAGCAATTTATCTACTAACTCTGAGTGTGTTTGAAGATTCTTCATAAATAAGCTTAATATTCCCTGGAACACCCTCCAAATGGTCTAAAAAGGAGCGCATAACAGCTTTTTGAAAATTTTCATCTTTCAAACCTTTTTCATCACTGCCATTAACTAGCATATATGCCAGCTGGTAATCTTCAGCCTGTTTTTCCAGGGAATCGCAGACTGTCATTTGAAACTGATCTAAAAGTGTCGGTGTGAGAGATTTCCCTCTAGTATATGCTAACAATACTGCTGTCATTTTTAGGTGTTTAGTTTGTATTGGATACTGCTTTTGCTGAATATAAGCCATAAAACGCTGATGAATAAAATTTCAGAAGCAACGCTCAAGTGTATCATTCCATACAGTGCCTACAGTTTTAAGAACCCAAGCTTTACATGTAATCATGTTATTAAAAATACCCTTCTGTTCATCCCACTTAGGGAGAGTTTCTAACATCCTAGACTGATGATAAACTTCAGCAGAAAAACCAACTGAGGCCATGATAGGACTGTTAGCAGTAGTTTTTAGTGCTTTAGATTGATATTTTTCTAACAAGGTTTGTAGTCTTAAAAAATCTTGATTAGCTAAATCTGCTGCTTTAGCAGCTTCATTTTCCTGTGTATCTAATTGAGCTCATAATGTGTTTATTTCCTATCTTGCAACAATTACGTCATGCTGTATTTCAGTCAGTTGCTTGTCATATTTTTCTTGCAAATGGACAATTGTATTACTAATAGCTTTACTGCCTTGTTCAATAACAGTTTGTATACAGGTCTTAATTTCAGTCTGTGAGACTTTCAAAAACTGAGAAAATTCCTTTGTACATTCAGCAGTGTCAGCATGCATTTTACCAGACGCATTTTATTTATCACAGTAAGCCTGAAAATGACTCATGAGGTCAAAATCTTGCTGGTTGCTAACTTTAGCAATCCAATCTTTAAACTCCTGCAAATCAGACTGTAAAATACAAACTTTGACATTTGCATCACCCTCTAATAAATCTTTTGCAACAGGATATATATAAATAGGAACCATTGTCTGTGCTTTAAGCATTACTTTATCCTGGTTGTGTTCCAGGATTTGTGCAATACGTTTATGACAAGGCATGCAAAAAGCAACATTTTCATTTCAAAATAGCACATTTCTGTACATTCTGTGACACTTCTGCCTTACGTAGTAGACTTACAGGTGCTAACATGATGATTATACTATGTATTTAAATAATTCCACACATGTACATATGATTTAGATACATCAACAGTAAAAGATTTGGTGCACTTCTTGGCATTTTCATGAATTGCATTCATTGTTAAAAGAAAGACAGAAGAAAATATTTACCACAAATGTTCAGGACAAGGTGGCCGGTCTTGACATGAAGATCAGTTGTGGGAGAATTTTCTGCTGTCTTTCACTAGATGCTGGTCAAGCGAATTTTGACAGTAAGACTTGCACTCTGTATATCACCAACTGTCTGAAGAATTGCCGTACTGTCCTGTACTGCACGGCAGTGTTTTTCCTTTAGTCAATGGACAAAGTTTTATGAAGAGAAGTCTGCTCTGGAATGTCATACTGTGAGAGGCACCTCTTCAGGTCACCCCCCCCCCCCCCAGGTTGTTTACACTGGATTGGTCTCGCCACTGTTAAAATTAAAGTTGTACTACACTATTCAGGTAGTCTGTACCTTTACTCGATGAAAAACACTGAGGCAGTTCTGCTGTTAAGACATTCGTTTACTCTGCATACGAAGTAGACATCTAGTTTAACAATAAAAGATATACACAAATAACAAAACCGTACTTCGGCTTAGAATAATCAGAGTCTCTCATACCATAGAAAAAGTCCCAATCTTTATAGTGTCTTTTCTGTCTGCATCAGCAGTTTTGGAAATTTGCCAGAATAATATGTCTTTCCTCTCAAGCTGGTCTGCTGACAGTTTGTTTTCCATATCTTAAATATTCTGTTCCTGAAGAATAACTCCTTTTGTCCTTCGCCTGGCTTGCATATCATATTGATGAGACATAGTTGCATACAAGAGTTTGTCTTGTCCTGCTTGTAGATAATACATTTCACAAGCTGCACAGTTTATAAAAGATAAAACATTTTACTTCTGATTTCTATTAACAATTAATGCCAAGCTATATGTTTTGCCAAGAGTTCAAACTAAGTGCAGTCTACACACTGAAATGCAGAATATTTATTTTACATTTATAGAAAAAAAACCACTGAAATCCATTTTTAACTTGTTCATTACTCTCACACTTACATATTACATTCATTCATGTCATCCACATAATAGTACAATGCAGGAAAGCGAAACACTGGCATTTTCATTAAAATAGCCTCCTTAATGCAAAAACCCAGATGAGGTCACCATTCATATGGAATAAAATATAGCCCATAGCTGTAATCCTAACCTGCAGAAAATGGTTCTCCAGAAAAGAAAGGTGAAATGCTTCATTAGAGCAAATTTCATTAATTGTAAGAGTATATGTTTGTTGGATAATGCAGACAGATTTAGCATATATAGGCAATACTTTAATAAGTGATTACACCTTTGCTATATCACATATGCTGAAGTCTGGTGTATAGGCTTGCCACCCAATCATACCTCTCAACCTCTTAGAGCAAGAAATCTGGACAAAGCCACAAATAATGGGGAACAAAGGCCCCAAAACAGGGATACTTTTTAAATATTGCTCTTACAAACTTAGAAAGTTGATAGACTAACAGGTTTTGTATTAGCATGAATTTTCTGAAGGATGAAGTCTGAAACTTAAACGTCTGCCATTATTTTCTGACTTCATTCCTCAATAATTTGCCAAAAAAATGCAATTTTATGAGAAACAGACCACAAATATGAGGCAAAAATCTGGACATTCTGTGAAAATCTGGACAGTTGAGAGGTATACACCCAACGGAATGAAAGGGATCAGACTTCAGTGGGTCAGATAACAAAATGTGTGCTAGTAAGAGTATGGTGGGATGCAAGAAAGTAACATTTTTGATCTGAATGGGCTATACAGACCACCTGATATTCTAGCCACTATAGTGTGCATGGTGTTTGGGTAATACAGGAGGATTTTGCATTCACAGTATTGCTGAATAGGTAATTGTAGCTGATTGTTAAGACTGGCTGTGTGGTCTTTTAGAGGATGGCAATTACAGGATTTTAATGAATGCAGTTGTGGGAGAGTGTTATGAAATTAGGGTTTAAGTGATGAATTTAGTGGCTGCAGTTGAGAAGCAGCTTATACTGACTTGGTATGAGAAGAAGAGAGGAATAGTTTGCAAACAGCATATTTACTTATTTATTTATGTATGAATCCATGTATGTGTGTGTGTGTGTGTGTGTGTGTGTGTGTGTGTGTGTGTGTGTGTGTGTATGTATATACATATATATATATATATATATATATATATATATGGGATCACTACATAATCTCGAAAGTTTGAAATACCGAATTTCAAACTTTCAAGACTATATAACCGAAACCCCTAATTACCGAAAGACCAGAAGCGCAAATTTCAAAATCCCGATCATCGGGAGTTTGACATTCATGCTTCTGGTGTTGCAGTATGGTGGAAGGTCAGGTAAGTATCTATGTTTAAATGTGTTGGTTAGGGGTTTAGTGTGTGTGTGTTGTGACTGTGATGTGTGTTAGAGGGGACTGCAGGTGTGTGGTGGTATTTCATGTGTTTGTGTATGTAGTGCGACCTTGGAGTTAGAATATTTAAGTGGGGGGTGTGAGGGGTGCAGCCCCCTGCTTGTCTGTAGTTTAGGTTTGTGTGTTTGTGTTCTGGGGGAAGGTGTGTGTATGTGTATGTGTGTGGTGTATGTTGAGTGTAGTTTGCGGTAGTTTGAATTTCGCAGTTTTGATGTTTCGGTATTTTAGTGTTTCGGGTATTTGTTTTTGGGATTTTGGGTGTTGGTAGTTTGGGTTTTCGGGAATTAGTAGTGTATATGTGTATATATATATATATATATATATATATATATATATATATATATATATATACACACATATGCATTTTCATTTGTGAACTCCATTACTAAAAATGGTCCATGGATCTTTTTCAGTCATTACCCAAGACATCAAGCAGATGAAATAAATAGTGACATTCACACTATAAATGTCTTTGGTACAAGTTATGAAAGACAGCATTAGATTTAAAACAATACTGTGGTCCTTATACAAGATTTTTCAGCATCAGCAATAAACTGCACATTGAGTAAATTGGATTGTAGACATGATGACAGTAAGGCAATGCATGGTATGTATAACAGTATGCTGGGATAATACAATATCCAAAACTAACTGTGGAAGAATGATAAATTCACCAGCAAAACACTGTCAGCCTTCTTTCAAAAAAAGTAGTAATTCCAAAAATAAAAGAATAGGACCACCAAAGCTGTAGATAAAATAATATAATTACAGGTAAGCACTTTCGTATAACACTTTCTCAGACCATGAAACAGACATAAATCCAGTATCCTTAAATACTCATTCAATTCATAACCTAATTAATTAATCATCCTATAAGAACATCCATTCAATAAAAGGACTCAAATGGCAAATTAATCAATGAGGCAACCTCCAAGTTTTCAGAAGAGGTTTTAAAGAGACAATATCATTCAGCCTAAAATCTTTATCTGCTTGTAAGGTTAAAATCCATTTTAACTCCTCATTCTCTGTCCTATTAAGCATAGTACCTCCTCTGATATTCTCATATAAGAGAAGTAACACCATAAACTCAAAAGAGTGCCCTTCCATTAATCTAACATCCTTATTCATAGCATTCGTAGCTACATCCTTCCTTATATCACCCATATGCTCAAGTACCCTATCCTTCAGTCTCCTGCTAGTCATACCAACATAAAAACAGGGGCATTTTTGCAAGTTGCTAGGTAAACTAAACTTGTACTAGTGCAAGCTGCATAAAAATTAACATCAAACCTAGCTCCTGTAGTAGGATGAACAAAAGATTTCTTCCCTGAAATTTGCCCTTTCATTAAAACGTAGGCTATGTTATACCAAGAAGAAAAGAATGGTTAAGCTATCAGAAAGAACAGGAACTTTTCCCTGTCATTATTATAAGGCTTGCCCTCATATTACACTTTTATCTGCACTGGCCCTAGTGAGAGTGTGCACAGAGGACTGTATCCAGATGTGCCAGATGTACTGAAATAGCCAGAGAGGAATGGAGGGAGGGCTGTCTTAACTACCATACAATTCAAAGAAAGGAAACAGACTTTTATTCATATATTAGATTAGAAATGGTCCATGAACTTTTCCACAACACATCACCTCGTTAATTAGGACAGAGCAGAGGCAAATGTTACCTCATCAGAACCTGGTTACACAGTAAGTAGAGTCATATGTTACCTCAACAAAGCCTGTACAAGGTTAAGCATTGTGCTGTTTTAAAATCACTTTCTGTGAGAATTTCAAATCGCAACAACAACATGGCATTTTTTACAAACTTTTACCCCATCCCTCATGACGATAAAGCCACTATCCTCTATCAGCCAATTAGGTCCTACAATCTGCAGTCTAACAATCTCAAGAAAGAGGTGTCAGAACAATGGATCACTGCCATCATCCAGCAACCAAGGGATTTTTTTTTTCTGAATTTCTCAATACTCCCCCCCACTATCTGAAAACAGTGTAGTGGCTACTATGCAAAGCAATATGAGAACATGTTTCAACACAAATGAGACTTCCAGTTAAAATGTTAGGCACTCCTTAAAAGACTCATACCCTGTGAGTCTATATTTCAGGAACAGTGCTTCCAGACCTTCCGTCAGATGTTGCTACTTGACAACTCCGTCTTCCTTAAATGAATATGCCAGCATTACTACTACTATTCCTCTGTGGTAGTCTTTTCTGTTTACAAGGACAATAACTGAACCCAGGTCATCTAAGGTGTGGCCACATCCAAAACTTCTATGCCAAAAACCTGGCCAAGCCTGACTAATTTTCATGCTTAAACATCCACCTACTTTCTCAAGAAAATACTATCACATATACTTCTTTTAAATGGATACTCTTATTAATTCTCACACCTAAAAATACAGTATTTAATGTTCACCTTGCTGTAGCATATCTACCACCTCCCTCCTCACTTCCCAAGCTAAATAAATAACTAAATGAAATCACTTTCTCCACAAATAACATCAAAAATCTCATAATACTTAGAGACTTCAATCACAACTTGCTCATTTCCATTTCTAGTGGACTGAATGCTGTTCACATACAATTCAACTTCATGCAGCTCACAACTCAACCTACTAGACCTATTCTGAACATCGCTCATCACTTAGAGCTCATATTAAGTAAAAATTTCTCTTATCTCAAACATTGCCATCAATTCAACAACTTCCAGTGACTACTGCACTATCAGTTTCCATTATCTATCATCCTAGGTTCATAGGTTCATAGGTTCATACTAGGCTATCTGCCCTAGGGCATTTATAAGCCTAGCCAGAGTGTGTTTGGCTTTCGCCACCCATTTTAAATTAATTTTGCTATGCCCTTTTTCGGGGTTAGTATACTGTGCCTCTGTCTAACAGTGACACAGAAGTGATAGCTGGGGTAAACCTACAATCTCCCATCCACTCATCAAGATTCCTCTTGAAGAGAGTCAATGAGGGACTCTACCTAACCTGGACTGGGATTTTATTCCAGAGTGAAGGGAGCCTCTGGGTTATGAATCTGTCCCTCCAGCATGTCCTATTTATTTCAGTGCTGAGGTTCAAGTCTCTCGAGCGCGTAGCTCGATGGGATTTGGATTTTCTGAGGTGCAGCATGTCCATTAATTCCGGGTTGGACATGGCTTTATATGTCAGGCACAGATCGCCTATGAGCAGGCGGTATGCCACTGAGTAGAGCTGGAGTTTCTTTAACTGGGCAGCATATGGCATCTGTTTGAGCCCTTTGATCCTCTTGGTGAGGTACTTTTGGGGTCTTTCCAGTTGCTGTAGGTGTCTGGTAAGGTACATCCCAAAAGGGGCATTGTATTCAATTATGGGCCTGATGAGGGATGAGTAAAGAGGCACGATGACCTCCCCTGATCTGGATGTGACTCCCTTCATGATTAGGTTGGCTATATAAAATGTTTTTCTAACCACTTTGGCCACGTGGTTGTCAAATGAGAGATTGCTATCAACTTGGGTCCCCAGGTCCCTAATTACTTCTTCTGTACTTAATGGATTACCACCTATGTGGTAATTTGTGGGCACTTTGTTTTTGCCAAAGGGGATGACTATACACTTTTTGGCATTTAGCTTGAGGCCATGGCTCTGGCACCAGTTGTCTGTTTCTATGAGGCCCTTTTGGAGGATGCTTGTGTCAGCTGGAGAGTCGATTATGGCACCCAGTTTGCAGTCATCTGCGAACTTGCTCAGCCACAGTCCTTCCGTGTTGGCCTGTACCTCCGAGAAATATATACCGAACAAGAGAGGTCCCAGGACTGAGCCTTGTGGGATGCCACTTGTAACTGGTTTGGAGTCTAACATGGCTCCAGCAATTCTAACCATGTGGGTTCTGTCCTTGATCCAGTTTGCAACCCATCTAGTGACATAGGGGTTTATATTTAAGGCTTTTGCGAGGTCCAGGTAGGCTGTGTGGACCACCTTCCCCTCGTCAATGGCCTTGGTGACTGTTTCAAAGAAATCGACCAGGTTTAAGAGGCAGGATCTGCCCTTAACAAAGCCGAACTGGGTAGGATCCAGTGTCTGTAGGTCCCCAATATCTTTATTTATGAGGTCCATGATGATCCTTTCCATAGCTTTGCAGACCAAGCTAGTCAGGCTTATGGGGCGATAGTTTCCAGGATCCATTGAGGCACCACCTTTGTGGAGAGGGACCACTGTTGCTGTACGCCACTCTTTGGGTACATATCCTGTAGTAAGGCTGAGATTGAACAGTAGTTTTATGTTTGGGTTTAGCTCTTCTTGGAGTTCATGTAGGACGCAGCCTGGGACACCGTCTGGTCCCATTGATGCTGTGTTTTTTGCTTTGGAGAGGGCGGCTCTTACCTGAGCATCTGAGATGTCAGGGGTGCAGCACTCTGCTGGGATAGATATTTGCCCTTTTGGTGGGGGGGTGGAGAAGTTTGCACTGAACCTGTCAGCTAGGATGTTGGCAATGTCTGTGGGTTTAGTGTATTTTTTGTCATTTTGGACTAATTCTGAGCATATCTGGGAATTCCCACCCAGGTTCCTAACATAACTAAAGAAAGCCTTGTGATTATCCTTAGTGTCCTGTGCAATTTTTCTCTCGAAGCTGGCCTTAGACAATTTTATGAGTGACCGTAGTTTTTTGCTAATACTGATCAGAGATGCCTTCCCTTTTTGGGATTTTGCTCTATCATGTAGTAGCTTCCTCCTTCTATTGTATAGTTTGTTTATGGCTGGGGTCCACCAGACAGGACGTCTGCCTTTGGAGGATTGGGTTTTGGTTTTATTTGGGATTGTATGATCCATGCATTCCTGAAGGTGTTCATAGAATGCGTTTATAAAGGATTCTGCGGTCTGGGCCGTATTTTCCATAGGCCTGGGGGCTTTGAAGGATTCCACCTCGGTTTTGAGGAGTGTGAAATTTGCTTTAGAGAAGTTTTTCACTGTGGTTTTCTGGGCAGGGGGTGGGATCGGGATGTGAATATCCAGTGAGATTAGTTTATGGTCTGATCTTACCAGTGAGGGATACACTTCTGGACTGGAGCATAGAGTCCCCATGTTGGTGATGATCAGGTCCAGTATGTTTTCCCCTCTTGTGGGAGTGGTAACAAGTTGTTCCATAGTATTTGAGTTTATAAATTCTAGGAACCTTTGGCTAGGGTGTTGGAGCTAGAGTTATGCTCCCAGTCTATGTTTGGGTAGTTGAAGTCGCCCAATATAATCGTGTTTGGAGAGACCTTCATATTTTCCAGTGCTCTCAGGAAGGCTGAGTGGGGTTCCTGGGTTTGGGAGGATGGTCTGTAGCAGGCTATAAACTGGAAGGCAGTTTTACCCACTGTTAGTTGCACATGGATAGTCTCTGATGCTTCGTGCTGTGCCACCAACCTGGAGGTGTGGGTATCTTTGACGAATATTGATACTCCCCCTCCTTTTGTGGTTCGGTCCAAGTTTTGGGGCCGAAAAGCATGGTATGAGGTATAACCTGGTAGTGCTGCGGTGCTCTCGGGAGCCTTGAACCAGGTTTCTGTTACTGCACAGATATCAATGTTCTCCATGCTAGGGAGAGTTTCGAGTGCGTGCATCTTGAGGTTTAGACTTCTGGCGTTGAGTAGCATTACTCTTAGTTTCTTATCCCTTGTGATACCTATGGAGGTGGGTTTGTCTTTTGAGCCTTGCCTAAAAAGGCACTATGGGGGTGGCAAGAGCCTTTGCCAATATCCGAAAGCCCAGGGGTGACAGGTGCAAGCCGTCCCTAGCGAAGCATAGTGGCTTGTCGAGCATGTCATCCCAGGCTGACAGGCATTGGATCCCCTTTGAATGACACCAATACTTAAGCCAATTGTTGAAATTGATCATCTTGTCTTCATATTGTGGCATAATTCTTGGTGAGGGTAAGATGCTACTCAAGGTCAGGGTCATACCGGCCTGGGCTACATGCTCAGAGAGCTCCTCTATGTCTCTTTTCATGTAGTCAAGGGAGGTACGTCTCAGGTCATTCACACCAGCATGGACAATGACTGAGTCATATTTGTACTTGCCTTGGAGTGACCTGAGTGTTTGTGTTATGTGGCGGATCCTAGCACCCGACAGACAGCTCACCGTGACCTTCTCCTTGTTCAGCCTGGTGAGTGGGACGTCAGTGTGCCTGACGATAGAGTCACCTATTACAAGTGTATCGGGTGTGTTATTTAGCCTTAAGGGCTGTGACTGTTCGGCACACTGGCTTTGTGAGCTATGTGTTGCACATGTTTTGTTTTGGGGTAGCGGTTGCTTGGGTGTCTGCTTTGGAGGTCTCTGCTGCTTAGGCAGATTTTTACTTAGAGCCTTTGAGTATGTTTTTGTGTGTTTATGTGTTTGATTTGCTGTCGTGGTAGGTCTATGTGAGACTGGAATTGTTAGTGAGTGTGGTTTCCTTCTCCTCCTGACTGGTTACGCCAGTACTGAGTTGAGAGAGCTTAGCCTCCAGTTTGGCTATATGGTTGCATCTCTCACATGTGTTGGAATTTGTTGGGAGGAGGAGAGGGTTGTCTTTGTACATGAGGCAGTTGTAACATTGTCTCAAGATTCCCAGATTCACCAGCTGGACCAGAGAAGAGAATGACAACTGACCTTTAGACATGCTAGAATAGTATTGGGAATTCCTTTATAATTGTAATAAAGTGCCAGTGGGGAACAAGGTACTCAAGGGGAGTTTGTGAGGGTGTAGTGCTTTTAATTTTTTAGTGCTGACTTATATAATTGCTTTAGTGAGCAAGTGCCAGGTAACTTAAATGCAATTTGTTACAGGTAACTTAAATGCAAAAATGACAAACAGTAACTTTCTTTCAAGTGAAACAAGGAAACAAGTACAGTAAGCAATGCAGATATCACTAGGGATCCACAGAAGTGCTGAAAAGCCCTGTTTTAGGTGGAATTAGCGTTTCAGGGAAATAACAAGCAAACAAACAACAAGCATACAAACAAAGCTAGATTCAGCAGGCCTGGATCTAGTCTATGCTACAGCAAACAAGGTGTACCAATTTCAGTAAGAAACAGTTCAAATATGCAGGCACTATAAGCCTTTAACCAGAAATTCCTAGCTCAGAAGGGCAGAGTACAGCATCTCCTCCCACAAGAGTGCAGACCATAAACCTTCTTAATGTAAAATAACTGGCCTAAAGCCCAAGTGCTTAAACCAGAACTAATACACTTTTAGAATAACAGACACTGAGCCCTCAATCAGCAGTTCCCAACTTAGAAGGATGTAAGCTACCTGTCCTGCCACCACAGTGCAGGCCACAAACCTTCCTAATGTAAAACAACTGGTCTGAATCCCAAGTGCTTAATCCGAAAGACTTGGAATGATAGCTACACTTTAATCAAGTTACTACCAAGCAGTAATAAATACAATTGAATACTTTAAAGAATGCCTGGATTAGTGCTCAAGTTATACAAACAAAGCTAGATTCAGCAGGCCTGGATCTAGTCTATGCTACAGCAAACAAGGTGTACCAATTTCAGTAAGAAGCAGTTCAAATATGCAGGCACTATAAGCCTTTAACCAGACATTCCCAGCTCAGAAGGGCAGAGTCCAGCCTCTCCTCCCACAAGAGTGCAGACCACGAACCCTCTTAATGTAAAATAACTGGCCTAAAGCCAAAGTGCTTAAACCAGAATTAATACACTTTTAGAATAACAGACACTGAGCCCTCAATCAGCAGTTCCCAACTTAAGTCCTCCAGACTTATATCTTTCTATAACAGATCACAGACTAACATTAACAGATTTAAATCCACCATCTTCTCATTCGGAATTCTACTGATCCTAACACTGAACTCATTCACTATCAACACGCAAGTGGTCAAGAATCTTCTTAGAAAAATTCAGTACAAGTATAGTGATTTTGTTCCACAATACACAGGAACTTTATTAGAACTACATACATTCAGTGGTTTTGAGATTTTGTATTCTCAGTGAAACACAGGGGAATCATGCATGTATAGACAGATCGACAAATAGATGATATATATACAACTATGCATACATACACACACGTGTGTGTGCATACATATACAGGTTCATAGGTTCATAGATTAGTACTAGACTAACTGCCTTTGCGAGCCATTTTAATCCTAGCCAATTATCCCTTGTGAGACTCAAACCCTGTACCTTGTGTTTGTAAGGCAAACACCTTAACTGGCACACAAATACATGCTTCAAACACACCACTGACAAAACACAACATACATCTATCCCCTTCCCTTATACTTACTCTAACTTTAACCCACAAATACTTGCACACACATACTCAACCCTAAATGCTGAAATTTTCATTATAAATAAAAGTTTTGGCATTGCTACCCACATCCACATACCTTACATTCAATAATATAAAGTCACCACTCATCAAATATGAAAATTTAACATTTTTAACTTTTTCACTACCGAAATGAAACAAAACAAATGTGACCAAATGTACTGTAACTATATATATATATATATATATATATATATATATATGTATATATATATATATATATATATATATATATATATATATATATATATATATATATATATACATATATATATATATATGGGTCTATATCACATAGTCGAAGTTTAATAACTTAGAACACGGAATGTTCGAACCATCCTGTTCAAAGTTAAAAAACTTCGACTATGGATAAAAAACAAAAAAAAAAAAAAGAAAACAAAATAAACTGTTATAAGCAGAGGGCAACCCTCCATGCACCCCCCACTCACAGCCCCTGCTACTTAAATATACAAACTCCGAGATTGCACCACATGGAACAAAACAGAAACCATTGAAACATTCGAACCTCTGCAAATTCAAATTTATTGTCTCGACCATATGAGGTTCAAACTTGCAGAAGTTCAACTATCTGATAGGAACCCTATATATGTATATGTATATGTAGATATATATATATATATATATATATATATATATATATATATATATATATATATATATATATATATCATCTGGAAACTGAGGCATCCATTCCAGTTAACGAGATTATAAAAATATAAATGGTTATGGCTTGTTATACAGTGAACTACAAGAGTACCAGAAGGGTCATAGCATTGCCACAGCCCTCCTTCCATTGGGATTCTTATATACAAATATATAAACTCTTGGCAGTTTTGCAGTATAGCTTTTGTTGATTTCTGCCTCGGCTGTTAACTAGAATAAATACTCATTCCCTTGGGCTCTTTCATGGTGCTGATGGATTTTTATCATTGTCCTTGTTTCTCAGTATGGTTTTCTCAATCTTCAGTCCTTGGTCCTTTCCAGCTTTGCACTATGTATTAACTCACTACCTGACCACATCCCTATCAAAGTCTGTGTCTTTTTTTAGGGGGGGGGGTGGATTCCTGCTTACTAGCCATCTCCTCCTCTTCTTCTTTGAATCTTATCTTGCCCACTCATAATAAATGGTTTTCTCTAAAACACTTAGTTGTAAATCCAAAGACAATGAAAATTATACTAATCAGTACAAACATCATGTATGTTAAGCAAAGTTTTCTGGAATTGTTATACATCAGACACTCTCATAAAAATGGATATCCTCTTTCATTACAAATACCCAGGGTTATGAATGACTTTTGTAATATACCTGTTTCCTTTTTCATGCCAGTGAATACGGAACTGCACGTCATTTTTAACAAGAAGCACAAATAGCCCGATGAAAGATATCTTTTTCCCCAAGTTTGAAATATGCATATCATGTGTCAATAGATAAATCTAGCAGAAGCACTCAAATAACTTAAATCACAGAGAATAACAATGAGGGGTGTGTCTTGAATAGGATGATTAAACAGGATGATGAGCTGGAGTTCTTCCATAGGCAGATCACCATAGACACAATGCGGTACTATATCCTAGCCAGCTATAGGTCACACTCCATGTCCCTAGAAGCTCACAATGCATACTTGGACCTACTAGAGGCACTTATCCAACCTAACACCCTGCTCATGGGAAACTTTAATTACACCCATCCAAAGACTTTGAATCCTACACAGCCTTAAATCTACATTCACAGATTTTCATGGGCTTTGTAAATACAAACACCCTTGGCCAAATAGTGAATATACCCACTAGGGGCTCCAACATACTGGACTTTATGCTTACAAATATATTACAATGCTGCCCCCCCCCCCCCCATGTCTCATCGTGTCAGGTAAGGTCTGACCATAAAGCTGTTTCCTTTGAAATCAAAATCAATTCTGTAATCCCATTAAAATGATTAACAATTAGGAATTATTCCAAGGCAAATTAATTTTTATTAAGTGATGGATTGTCAAAATTTAATGTCCCTCCAAACCCAGAGAACACAGCAGTCTATGCTGAATTGCTCTCAGAAACACTATACAACCACATCATTTGCTGCATAGAGGCTGTTGTACCTACCAGAAGTAAGCCCAGGACTAGTCCTAGAAAGAATCCACACAGGTAGCATCCCAAACTGAACAGGCTTTATTATTTATTTAACATTTGTTGACTGGGAAAGTCAGACTAGGACAGAACCTGTTTTCAGCGGAGGCCCAGGGAGAAATTCCAGATGCATGTCTTTGGAATATACAACAAAAGGAAAACAGCTATGGCAAAAATCAAGATGGGCAATTCCCTTTTAGAGAGAAACTCTCTAATCAAGATAAGTAGAAAACTAAGAGGGATAATTAGGCCAAGCAAAGGCAACTGTGAGGTTAAGGTAGCTTCCCAGGTGAAAGATAACCATAAGGCCTTATACAGCTACATTAGAAACCTCAAGGGCAGCACATGGCAATGTGCTGAATTGGTGGTTAATGGTGCCACATTCATTGAGTCTGGCAACCGTTAGCAGACAGATTCAGTTCCAACTTTACCTCTATCTCATCCCCTAAAAAATACCCTCAAATATAGCCCCTCCAGGTATAACTAGGGAACATGGTGCTGGTTGCACTCACTAAACCCAAGTACATGACCTCAGTAGGCCACTATAACACCCCAGCATACTTCCTGAATAGTCTAAAATATGACTTATCAGGATCCCTGGATTCATTATTTAACTATAGTCTTAAAATAGGCTTTGTGCCACCTGAACGGAGGACTGCAGCTGTCAACCCATTCATAAGGAGGGGCCTTAAACTGATCCTGGAAACTACAGACCCATTAGTATGACTAGTCTTATTTGCAAAGACATGAAAAGAATTATCATGGAAATTATCAGCAAGGACATAGAAGACCTCCAGACACTGGATCTATCCCAATTTGGTTTTCCCAAAGCAAGGTCATGCTTATCGAATCGGGTGGACTTCTTTGAAAAAGCCACTAAGGTAATAGATTAGCGGGAAATGGTGCATACTGCCTACCTAGATCTGGCTATAGCATTTGATAAAATACCCCACTTGGGCATAGTCAACAAATTTCTGGAACTAGATATAAACCTCTTTATGGCACACTGGACAGCTAGCTGGCTCACTGACAGGACCCAGGAGGTTAGAATGGGTGAGGCCACCTCCATAAAGAGGTCAGTCACCAGTGGATTCTCCCAGGGTCTGTGCTGGCCACACTCCTCTTGAGCATCTACTTTGCAGGTGTCAAAGCCAATGTCAAACTTTAAAAAGAGGAAGTACATTTATACCACCCCACAATCCTACTATTCATTTATTTGAAAATCTATGTGCAACACAGTTCCGTAGATCAATGAAGTCAACACAATTTTGTCAAGACAACCTCACAAGCAATGAAAGATTTTGTTTGAAGGAACTAATCAAGGAAAATAAATACAGGGTCATGAAGCCCGACAAAGGGGGTGGGGTGATTATAATGAACAAAGTTGATTACAATATGAAGATGTCAACTATGCTAGAAAAAGGACAAACTTATGAGAAAGTAAACAAATTTGAAATGTACAAGGCATATACCAAAATAGATTGGTTACTCTATGAATATTGGATGGAAGGGATAATAGAAAAAAGTGAATACGAATACTTATTAGTAGAACATCCAGTAGTACCATCTATTTTTGGGATACCGAAAACACATAAAAGCATTACAGACCCACCACTCAGACCTATAGTTTCGGCTAAGGGTTCTAAGCTAGAACCCATAGCTAAATATGTTGATTACCATTGTAAGATTCTATTGGAACACTTTCCGCACATTATCAAGGATTCTTGGGACTGTTTGGACAAGTTAAGAACATTCAACAACCTTGGTTCTAAAGAAGATTTTTTAATGATAACAATAGACGTAATCGATTTATTTTCAGTGATTCCACACAAAGAAGGGTTGGATATGTTCGAGAAACTTCTTCACAATTACAGTAAGCAACACATAGTGAAGAAAAGACTTTTTATGGACATGATTGAAATGGTGCTCAACAACAACTACTTTTGTATGGAGGGTGATTTTTACAAGCAGGTCACTGGAGTAGCAATGGGGGCAAGGTGTGCCCCCATTTATGCAAATCTAGTGTTGGCACAGTGGGAGAAGGAAATAGTTATTCCTTCTATTTTTTGGACAAAGATTATGTGAGGTACCTAGATGATATACTGATATTTTGGAAAGGGACAAAGAGTGAATTTACAGATTTTATGAAATACCTCAACACTTCGACCACTTTTTTGAGATTCACAACCAAAATACACAATGAGATTTGTGACTATTTGGACATAAAGTTATATCGTAAGGACAACACAGTAGAATCTAATATTCACCGTAAAGAGACATACTCTAATTCATATCTACATTACACCAGTTGTCACCCACAATTTCAAAAAAAGAATTTGGTGAAAGGCCAAATGATAAGGTTATCACGGATCATCAGTGAGGACATAAATTTTATAAAAGAATTAAAAATTATAGAAGAGATGTTTATTGACAGGGGTTATCCCTTGGATTTTACCAACAAAATTAAAGATGAAGTATTAAATAAAAGAAAGAATATTTTCAGGCCCATCATCAAATATGGGTTAGCGAAAGACACTAATATTAATAAAACTACAGACAAAGTGATAGGGTACAATGATAGATTTATTTTACCATATAATCAAGCATCTAACACCATAATAAAGTTATTACAAGACACTTGGATATGTGTTTTTTCAAATAACCCAGAAATTACAGAAATCATAGGTGACAACCCCAAGATTACCTATAGTAGAGGAAAGAACTTAAAGGGAATCATGGAAGGTAGTGAATATATCAAATCATTTTGTGTATCAAAAATGAGTAAATGTGGGTTATGCAGAAGCTGCAAATTCATTAACGATGGTCCTTACACTATGATTCAGGGATACGATAGGTCAATTCAATGTCCTGGTTATGTCAACTGTAACACTAAGAGAGTCATCTATTTAGCAACATGTATTTCCTGTGCAGCTTATTATGTGGGAAAAACAAATAGAAGGCTAAAAGATCGGATATTAGAACACAACAGGGACATTAGAAACAAAAGGATAACTAACGCTCTATATGTCCACAGTATTAAATGTGAACAATTTAAGAGATTTGTGTTTTTTGTTATAGATCGTATTCCTAGTCAATATGAAAAGGGAGGTGACCTTGACAACTTATTACTGACTAAGGAGTGTTTATGGCAACTTAGGTTAAATGCAGACACAACACCTGGTCTGAACGGTTCTATTTCTATTTCAAGTATTTTAAAATTGAAATCTTTTTATATATAACGTAACATTATCATGTGTATTATCATATACAGAAATGGTGTGATTATGTATTAACAATTATCAACACACACAATTACAAATACTTTTTAAAAAAAAAAAAATGTTTAAGGTATAGTGATAGAATTCAGAACAACATGTATTTACTACTCACATTTTTTATATACAGATTTTTTATACATATTTTTCATAATTATGCAACATTTATTAGTTTTTATGTATATGTTATGTCCAAACTGTAATATAAGAAATATATACATTTTATACATAATTTATATTTTATATTTTATTTGTTACAACGCATATATATTTTGTATCTACATTCATATTTATAGTTATATTTATATTTAAATTTATATATTATTTATTACAACTTATTACAATTTATTACTATTTATTATAATTTTTTATTGTGTAATTTTTTGTGCATATTCTATTTATTTATTTGCATATATAAATTTGCATATATAAATTTGTGTACATTTTATGTATTTGCATATGTAAATTGGTGCAACAGGTTTTTATACATTGTAAACAATTTAAATAATATATATATTTTTTATATATTTTATATATTTTATACATTCTATATATATATAATTGTTTACATAAATTAACACAGAGGCTTACTTTTGTATTTATTAATGCAACACTACATTTTGGTATAACTAGTTATATATATTTATATACACACTATTGTTTAAAGAATTACATATATTTTTAAGAATTTCAACATTGATAAGTGTTTTATAGCAAGGTTTTAACGTTTTAAGGTTGTGTGACAGATCTAATTATTAAGTGAAGACTCTATGTATTTATTCATTCATTTATTCATTTATTTATTTACCTAATTAATTAATCCATTCCTTTTCATAATCAGTTATGTTGATTAGAGCAATTAATTAACTGTTAACTATTTAAACTGCAGCTGAGTAGAACAGTTTTGTACTCTGAAGATGCCCTACAAACAGACGGGTGAAAGCGCTTAGTACACCAATATATATATTTTTATGTCTTTTTATGTACTCTGTTTCGTTGGATTGTCGTGTTACAAGTGAATAAAGTGGACTTTCAAACTTCGTGGAGCCTGTTCCAATTTTTACTGGTTTTTGGGTACTTGTAAGTTATATTTTGCAGATGATTGCAAACTATAAGCAATCATTGAATCCTTTACAAAGACATGCATCTGGAGTGTTTCTCCCCAGGTCTCCACTGAAAATCAGCTCATTCCAAGTCAGACTTTTCCGATAAACAAATGTTAAATAAATGTTAAATGTTAAATCCCCCCAAGAAGAGAACACCGTTCAGGAAGGTCTAATTTGGTGCCATAGCCATGGCTTAAAACACAGTACCAAGAAATGCATTATAGTACCTTTTGTAGATAGTGAAGTAGCCTTTGACCAGCATGTGTCCAAGGTAGCAATAAAATCCTTCTATATTGCTCAACTTATAAGCAAGGGCATTGCATCTAGGTCCAAAGATGTCATCATACCACTGTACTCAGCCTTCATCAGATCCATCATAGAATATAATGCCCCCCGTCGATATGTACCTGACCAGACACATGCAGCAACTGGAACATCCACAAAGGGTCCTTACAAAAAGAATACTGGGAGTAAACACAATGTCTTAAATTGATCGCCTCAAACCCCTAACTCTTTAATTGTATCCTACAGACTTCTGAAAGATAATCTTTGCCAGGCATACAGGGCATCCCTGGACCCTGTTTTGATGAACCTTTTGCACATCTGCAAACAAACAGCATCAGAACTACTAGATTAAAAGACATAAATTTTGCTTGCGACATAAATAGTGCATGTTGGAGAGACAGATATGTTTCACAGAGAATTCCCATTCTCTGGAACAGGCTCCCTATCCATGTGAAGCAGAGTTTCTCCCTATCCCTTTTTAAGTGCAACTTGGAGCAATGGATGGGTAATCAGACATTCACCCTTGGTCTAGCTCCTATGTCTCTGATGGAGAGAGGCGGTCAGTAAATCAGCACCTACATAAATCAAACTTGTGGGTAACTTTTGGGTTGCATGACTAGGCTTATAAGGGCCCTAGTTGTCGTTAGCTTAGTATACACCTATGAACCCATGAACCTACAAACTCCCCAAGGTCTGATCACCACTGCTACATAGTACCAGAAATGAAAACATTTCCCTCCTCAGTGTGTTCCATTCTTCTTACCTGTACCTCAGTTTACAAACAACTGTTCAGTGGCCATTGCTTTTCATTGCCTCACACTCTTTTCTTCAGCTCTCATAACAGTTTTCTTTATTCCTCTTAAGCAACTCAGCTTTCTTTATACATTTTTAATTCCTCAACAGTGAAAGTGAAAGTTTTTCAACTGCACACCAGCCATTATCTGTGCCTTTCAAACCCTCTTCAAATTTCAATCAAATGAAAACAAGACTTAATTAAAAAATAAATAAATAAATAAATAACTGTAACATGTAAGTTACTTGAAATTTTCATTTTGACTCCTCAATGTCTTGGGCTTTTGTTACTGAAGAACTTACATTATAATGCATTGTAAATGACCATCACTGAGTATTAACTGTGGATATTTAAAGTCTGTCACATGCAAGTTTAGAACTTGATGTCTAATCCGGATATCTATATAGTGTACTTTATTAATATTACTTGTGTTATACCATTTTGATTAAGTGAATTTTTTTAAGTTTTTACTTTGTAACAAAGTCATAGTAAACAAGTTTTGTGGCGGAAAATTATCTCTTGGGGTCCAGTCCAGTTAACTGCTAAATAAAGCGGGAAAAAAAGTAAAACTCTTAATAAGACATTAACGCTTGATAAGACTGTAAAACTGGAGACCAAATTAAGTCAATGATGGTCTTTGCTCATGCACTCACTGCACAACCCTAGTGTTTAGTACAATCTTTCAAAAATGTATCTATCAGTACAAAAAAGAGGAATGAAAATCTGAATGCAAACAAACAAACAAACAAACAAACAAACCACAGCTTCTGAGCAAAGGTGTCAGAATCATAAATGTTTTGTTTGGATTCTACTCTTAGCCTTGCAGATAATGCTAGTTGGCCTGCAAATAAAACTCTGTGAAAGAACTGATTTAAAATTTATATCAGTCCCCCAACTTCAGAGAGTGTAGCAGAAGTATCTGGGCTAACAGTAAAAGTCAAAATAAATATTAATTAATGTGCATTGTGGCAGTCAGAAAACACCTGAAATGTTTATCCAAATATGATGGTGGTTGTGAACCTGCTTCCTCTTTGTGAATTTTTCCTAAATGTCATTACAAATAGTATTTTGTTGACTCACTGTTGATTTCAGATACTACACACATAGTGATATAGATGTTCAAAACCTTTTTTTTCTTAAGCCAGCTCAGTGTCATAGAGAGGTAACATCCAGATTATAGTTCAGGTGACCTGAGTTTAATTAGTGGTTTGGGTGCCTATTGGAGTTTGCTGTAGAGGATAGGAGGGCGTTGTTGCCCCATCCTGGTGGGAGAAAGGTGGACCTGGCTTGCACATGGGTGACACCTAGCAGAATCACTAGGTGTTACACCCCTGGAGACCAAACCTTCCAAGGCTACTCTGTCTGAATGTATTTGACTCCCAGGCAGAGGGGAAGTCAGTGTGTAGAGGCCCTTTTCCCCTTGGGAGCCAACAACAGAGGTGCTTGGAAAAGCTGCTAAGAAGGCAGGTGAGTGCTGCATGGGGAGATATTAGGCTATCAAACTGAACCAGCAAGCTGTCCTCCTCTCTACCATGTGACTATCATCAGGGAACAGATGACTGGGATTCCTGGACAAGAACAAATGGATCATGCCCAAGTGCACCAGGTTAATAGGAGAAAGTACAGGGGACTGCCCTTTAATCATGCCAGGAGGGGTTGTCATAACTACTAAGTATTGGAGCTATATCCATGAATAATGCCTAGTGCTGATAGCTCTTAGATGTGCCATAACAATTGCTACAAAAACCTGCTGAAGTGCAAAGCAATTAGGCTATTTTAAGTGCAAGAGAGAAAGAACTAGCAAGATCTAAGGGAAACCTGAAGAGAAGACTTTCTGGCACCAGTAATAGTTTACCTCAGCTTGGCGTCACTGAGTGGAGCTTAAACAAGCACAATCCCATGCAAATGCGGGATTTTAAACTAGAAAGTTGAAAGGGATGGAAAAACTGCCCAAACATTCAATAAACTACAATTTCTGGACCAGTCACAAGTGAAGTCCCACAGGGATCAGTCCTGGGTCCTCTCCTGTTCGGCATCTACTTCTCAGAAGTCCAGGACAACACAAAGGGACTCTGGCTGACCAAGTTCACAGATGACTGCAAGCTGGGAGCCATTATTAACTCCCCAAGTGATGCAGACATCCTCAAGAAAGGTCTTACTGAGACCAATGACTGGTGTCAAAACCATGGTCTTAAGCTTAACACCAAAAAATGCGTCGTCATCCCCTTTGGTAAAACTCAGTTCCCACTAACTACCACATTGATGGGAGCCCACTGAACACTGAAGGTGTTATAAGAGATCTGGGGATGCAGGCTGACAGTAACCTGTCCTTCGACCACCACATTGCCACTGTGGTCAGAAAGTCTTTCTATGTGGCACATCTCATTACCAAGGGTTTTGCATCCAAGAAGAAAGAGGTCATCATCTCTCTCTACTCTTCCCTCATTAGACCAGTCATTGAGTATAATGCCCTATTTGGCATGTACCTCACTAGACACCTGCAACAGCTGGAGAGGTCACAGAAGTACCTTATGAAGAGGATCCTAGGCATTAAATACATGTCCTACATGGACAGACTCAAAAGACTCCAGCTATTCTCTGTCTCATATCGCCTACTTAGAGGTGATCTCTGCTTGATGTACAAAGCCATGTCTGACCCAGCTCTGTTAGAAATGCTACATCTAAAGAAATATCAATCCCTCTGCACCGCACAGTCCAGAGACCTCAGCCTCATTACCACAATCAACAGAACATGCTGGAGGGACAAGTTCCTCACCCAGAGACTGCCTATGCTCTGGAATTGACTTCCCATACATGTCAAGCAGAGCACCTCGCTGTCCCTCTTCAAGAGAAATCTTGATGAGTGGATGGGAAATAGAAAATTTACCCCGGGGATAACTCCAGTGGCTCTACTTGATACAGACACTAGGAACTAATGGCGGGTGGCACGATGCCAGGGCACTTCTATGGACTAGGCTTGTAAAGGCTCCAGGGCCATTAGCCTAGTACACACCTATGAACGTATGAACCTATAGGACTCTTGCCTAACCTTGGAATGCCCATATCCCATCCACTCAGAACTAATGGGCCAAATGGGCGCAGTTAGAGGAGCCATTGGGAAATGGCATGCTGGGAGCAAAAAAATTAAAAAAAAATTTTTAGCTGACCTTAGATGTCTTTTTACTAAGGTACTGAGATAATGCATAACCTTGTCCTTTGGCACTCCCAAGATAGCAATAAACAACATTTTACAGTTTGCTTCCAGAATTTAGAAAAAAAAAAAAGCATTTACTTTTATCCATTCTGTGATAATGAGCTTTGCAAAAATAACTGTGTTCCATGTGAAACTTAAAAGACAATAATCACAGCAACTGAATCTTCAGTTATCACAGTCTATGAAGAATGGTCCAAACTACCTAATAAATATTGAGATATAAAGGAGTTGATATATATGTTTTGGTTACGGTAGCTTTTGTAATTTACCAGTCAGGCATATTTTGTGTGGACATGAATATAAGCGAGCGTAATAGAGCAGTTCTTATTGATAGTTATAACTACACATAAAAGAACTTTCTTCCATACTTAATAAGCTCTGACTCTTCCACATCTGTCTTGGCAATCCTCTGTTCACAAATCCACAGGCATTCTTAGATACTGAATTATGTACCATTTAAATGTCAGTGCAATTCTTAGATATTGGATTACAAAAACAGCGTCTCATGTTCTCAGCCCTGGACAACATTGCCTTCAGAGAACAGTGTGTGAAAATAGACCAGAAAAACAAGGAAGGTAATTCACTCAACCTAAACTGTGAATCAGCTTAGAATATACCATTATTGCTCTAAACCTAATACAGATATAATCTAATCACCTTATTCATCTTACTAGACTCATACCTCTCAACCTCTTAGAGCAAAAAATCTGGAGAAAGCCTAAAATGATTGGGGGACAAATAGGGATAGAGTTGAAATATTGCCCCTACAAACTTAGAAAGTTGATAGAATAATAGGTTTTGCATTAGCATGAATTTTCTGAAGGATGTGTAGTCTCAAATTCAAATGTTTGTCATTATTTAATGACTTCAATCCTCAGCTATTTGCCAGAAAGGGACAGATGTTAGGAGGAACTCACCAAAAATATGAGGCAAAAATCTGGACATTCTGCGAAAACCTGTACAGTTGAGAGGTGTACTGGTCTGTATTAACTTTCCTAACCTAGCAACTACTACTCAAATCACACCACTTCTACTTCTCCTGCTTTAACTCTGTTTACTTTTTTCTATTCTAATTTATATAACTGTAAATATATTTGGTTTGTTAGATCAGTACTTTTCCGTTAATGGGGCAGCAGTTTTTTTCGGCTGCTGTTAATGTTATTTTCCTTGCTGGAGTGTTTTTCATTTTCTGACATGTCAGTAGTGGTTATTTTACAGTCCTGTCGTGGTTTTGCTTTTGATTTTGTTCTCCGACCATCTGCTGATTTGTACAGCGGTTTTATAGCATCATGTGAATTAACGAGGCTAACTGTATGTTTACCAAAAGTAAGAGGACAAGTCAGAAGGACGACTGCTGGTTTGTGAAACATCTTGTGCTGTAGTTGTGATTATGCAGGAAGATGCCTTTAGACTTTCATTCAGTTCAAGCTTTGTTACAAATGGCATTGGTGGAAGTGAGACATTTGCGGTTTCAGTATTAGTATGTGACCTGATTCGCCTTCACAGTTTTAAAGTGTAAGTGCTACCCAAAAAGTGTACTTTTTGCGTGTGAAGATAGTTCATCCCAACTACTATGAAAGCTACATGAGTATGTTCATGTCATCTTAGATGTACAAATTAACGTTGTTTCATTTACAGTTGTTCTTCCCTGTTGGTTGATTATGGAAGCACCACAGTTCCTTCTTGCTCTTCTGCAGTGATGACAGCTTAGCTCTCGACCTTTTCAAAATCCTGGAGAAATCCATAAATAATGATTAACACTCTAAACATGGGTACTATAAACCTGGGAAGTTGGCAGAATGGGACTGTGAATTAACACTTTTCCTATCCAGGTTTTTGCAGAAGATTAACACTTGTGCACATTTCGGGGCAACCTTTATTTTTGGGGTTTGGCGATGATGTTGCCCAGTTAATGGAAAAGTACCATTAGATCTTCTATGTATATATATTATTTGTCAGATTGTCAGTGTTTACTCATTAATGTAACCATTGCTATTTGTATACCATAACTTGTTTTGCTATATTATGATGTACCTGGGCTGTGCCTATAATTGGTAATTGTTTGTTCAGTGTTCTACCCTGGTAAACAAATTTAAATAAATAAATACAATCATGCAGCTAGGCCACTCGCCCTTAAGGGGAAGAAACTCACCTAAACCCGCAATAGACCACTTGATGCACTTGTACCAACCAAACGTCCATAACTGGAGGAACATAGAAGGAC
The DNA here is from genome assembly GCF_019279795.1 of Protopterus annectens. NCBI lineage: Eukaryota > Metazoa > Chordata > Ceratodontiformes > Protopteridae > Protopterus > Protopterus annectens. Next base: position 984,605,592 of record NC_056735.1, on the reverse strand, counting down.
TAAGATACTTGCTTTGATACTGTACATACAGTAACATGTCAGCTGTCTACCATGCCTACACTGTCTTTGCAGAAATTCTACTACTGCCTACTTGACCTTATCCTCTAAGGGCTGCTTAGTTAGTTATATCAGCTCTCACATGTTGTCAATTCACTGGGTGGGACAGACTCAACAGCTTAAATAACCTCATGAAACTTGACATGGCCAGAGGTGTACAGATTCTCTTTTACTGAGGTTTGCAGAATCCAATTTTACCTGTCCAGGGTAGCCTAAGGGTCCATGGACAGTCAGTGGACCATCATGTTAGCAACAAAGGCTCATAACCTTCATTCCTGTGTCCATGCAAAGGCCAAGTGAGTGTCCCACTGATTCTCCATTCTCATGTAAGCTGTCCAGACATTTCAGAAAATGCCTAGCTTTAAGTCTTCCCAATGAAGAAGCCTTGTCATCGTTTCTGATTTAATGGAACTTCTGGCAGCCACAAGCCTGCAGATCTGCTCTCATTTGGACTTTAATCCATGGGATTTCTGGCGGAGGGCATGTCTGACCTCTCTCACTCAGGCCAAAACATTCTTATCCTAGCTGTAGATTCTTGGGCCTTCCCTTAGTGACTGTGTATGTGAGAGCCCCCCAGGTTCTGTTCCCCCTGTATGACTTGAGGGCACTCCATGTCCATCCACTGACCATTGCTAAAGCCCATCCATGTTAATGTTCACTGGTGGATGTCATTCCAGGTCAAACTGTTGCCATTTCTCCAGTGCCTTAGGTACTTCCCCCAGGCAAATAGACCTGCTCTCCTTGCCTAACCATTTCATGATGAACCTTACTGTAGAAACATAGACAGGCATTGTTCTCTAGGGGCCTTACAAACTTCCACCAAGCAGACCATTTACATCCCTGCACTCTCATCCCTGCTGCAGTACTCCTACCCTGGTCACAGATTACTGCCATATTTTCTGTGGCTTTAAGCACTTTCACAAAGCAGACCTTTACACCTCAGCCCTGTTGTCCATACTAGGTCATTGCACACCCACCTCAGCCACAGACCACCGGGACTTACCCCAGTGTCTTAGGGACTTTCATCAGTCAGTGGCCCCACAGCCTGATTTCCAGGACCAAACCCAGCACCCTCTTCCTGGCCACAGACCAGACTCACTTCCCATGGGAAATAGGTGTTTCCACCCAGTACACCCCACCCAGAAGCTCTGCTCTCCATTTCAAGCAGTGCTACCTCCTCCACAGATGCAGACCACCACCACCACCATCTCAAAGGAGTTAGGTAGCTCCATCAGGTAGAACCTCCATAGCTCTGCTCCCCAAGTTTGGCAACAGCCATCCCAGCTCCACTGCAGATCATTTCTGTTTCTCCGGGGCAGTTCCACCAGGCAGGACACAGCCATGTTCTGAATGCCCTGCTGTAGCACTTCCATATCAGTCTCAGATTCAAACAACTATCCCACAGACCTAGGCATTTCCACCAGGCGGGACTCTCCTACAACAGCCCTAATCTTCATTCTCAGTTGCAGCACTTCCACCCAAACTTCAGACCACTACCACTTTTGCTGGAGACTTAGGCACTTCCACCAGCTGTTTCCCCCAGCCTTTCCCTCAGTGCCTGGTCACAGCATTCCCCTGCTGCAGCACACTGCTGCCATTATTTAGAGACTTCCAGTAGGCAGACCACCACCCCATAGCCCCGATCATCAAACCCAGCCATGACATTTCTGCCTCAGCTGCACACTGTTGCTACTTCCCTAAGAATTTAGGGACTTGCACCAGACAAACTTTTCATCCCAATGCTCTGCTTTCCATGTCTAGCTGATGCACTCTACCCCAACCACAAACCCCCAACATTCTCCAGGAGATATATAAATGTCACCAGAACAGACTCACTAAGCCCTGCTCTCTATGACCAGCTGCAGCAAAATTGCCCTGGTTGTAGACTACTGCCACTCCTCCGGGGACTTAGGCACTCCCACCAGGCAGATCTCCAACCAGCAACCCTACTTACCATGATTGGTTGCTGTACTCCCATCCCAGCTGCAGACCACCACCACTTCCTCCAAGTACATAAACACTTCCACCAGACAAACCCCACCACACAGTATTGCTGTCTATGCTGGCTTCTGCACTCTAAACCAGCCACAGAATACTGCTATTCAGACTAGAAACATAGGCTTTTCTACCAGGGTGACCCACACATCCCTTCTCCCCATGTCTAGCCACAACACTCCCATCCTATAGCCTATTCTCATAGTGGTTGCCTACGTGTGTCTGATCATTCCTGCCCTCATACTTTTCTGGAGGACAAACTCTCTAATCACAACTGACCTAAGAGATCTCCCCTATGCCTCACGTGGGAGATCCACTCCCTTCTGGACCTCTGAGGAGGTGAATTGCTCTCTGACTGAAGATACGAGACATCAGAGGGAGGCCACCTCAAGATTTTTATTACACTGATCACAGTGATCCAACCTTGCTTGAAAACCACTGCCTCTCCATTTAGGAGTTCCTCCAGGCAGAATCCTCTCCATAGCCCTGCTCTTCATGCTCAGTCAAAGGCAATGGAGGACAGCCCTAACAGACATGCCCAACACACTAGTCGTAGGTGACTCAATAGTGAGGCACACTGATGTCCTACTCACTAGGTTGAATAAGGAGAAAGCAACAGTCAGCTGCCTATCAGGTGCCAGGATTTGCCACATAAAGCACGCACGCAGGTCCCTCAGCAACACATACAAATATGACTCTGCCATTGTACATGTGGGTGTGAATGATCTGAGATGTACCTCCCTGGATTACATGAAAAGAGACATGGAGGACCTCTTGGATTATGTAGCCCAGGCGGGTATGACCTAGCCCTGAGCAGCATCCTACCATCACCCAGAATGATACCACAGTACGAGCAGAAAATGATTGATTTCAACAATTGTCTGAGTTTCTGGTGTCATTCTAAGGGGATCCAGTATCTGTCTGCCTGGGATGACATGATTGACAAACCTCGATGCTTTGCCAGAGATGGTCTGCAATCTGTCATGCCTGGGCTTCCGGATACTGGCCAAGGCTCTTGCCACCCCTATAGTGTCTTTTTTAGGTGGAGTTCCAAAGACCAAATTACCACCATAACAGCTACAAACAAATGCAATCTGAGGGTAATGCTGCTCAACGCTAGAAGTCTAAATCTCAAAATGCACTCACTTGAAGCACTCCATAAAATGGAGAACATCGACATTTGTGCTGTAACAGAGACCTGGTTCAAGGCAGTAGAAAGCACCCCTGCACTACCAGGCTATAACTCATTCCACACCTTTCAGCCCCAGAACTTGGACCGAAGCTCCAAAGGTGGTGGTGTTTCCATTTTCATAAAAGATGCACATACCTCCAGACTGGTAGCCCAACATAACATATCAGAGATACTTCAGATGCAGCTAACATTGGGTAAGACAGTGATTCAGGTCATAGCCTGCTATAGGTCCCCAACCATGTCCCAAGACTCACACTCCATGTTCCTAAGCACCCTGGAGAATATTAGGGTCCAACCTAACACTCTCTAGGTGACTTCAACTACCCCTCCATTAACTGTTAAAGCTACTCATGTACCAATACACTTGCCCAATGTTTCCTGGAGTTCATTAATTCCAATGTCCTGGACCAGCTCATTCTTACCCCCATTAGAGGTAGCAACATCCTTGACCTGGCCATTACTAACATGGGTGACCATTGCTCTACACCAGTAGTCAGCTCCTCCCTGGTTAGAGCCGACCACTAACTAATCACCTTGGAAATCCACATTCCTCACAACCCCCACCCCCCACAAAGGTAACCACCATGAAAAATTTCTCCAAAGCTAACTTTGGGCTCCTACAAACAGAGGTGGCTAACTTCACGGCACCCATGCAAATGGAGAATAGTTGTTTGACCGCCAAATCATACACCAATGCACTCTATAAACACGTATACAAATGCATGGATCTCACCATACCCAATAGAACCAAGACGTTCGGCTCCAAAAAAAGGAAGCCCATCTGGTGGTCCCCTGCCATAAACAAACTCTGCAAAAGAAGGAGGAAACTGATGAAGAATAAGGTGAAGTCCCAAGACTGGAAAAACTCCTTTATCACCCTCAACAAATAGTTGAGATCCCTCATCAAATCCTCTAAAGCTAGCTATGAAAACAGAATTGCAGCAGATAGTAAAGACAACCACAAGGCCTTCTATAGTTATGCAAAGAATCTCCACGGCAATACCGAGATTTGCTCTGAGCTATTGCACAATGGTACCTCCTATACCGAACCAACAGATATTGCCAGTATACTGGCTGACAGATTCAGTCCCAACTTTAACCCCCCCCAAAGGACCAATCACAATACCAATAGATTGCCAGGCACCCAGTATTACTGCTGCATAGGTTAAAACAGCACTGTCCAAGGCCATGAATACAGCTTCTATGGGACCTGACAATATCCCTGGCTGTGTTCTACATGAACTACAGAGTGAACTGGCACCTCACCTGTGTGCCCTGTTTAATCACAGCCTCACCACAGACTTTGTCCCTACCAAATGGTGCACTGCTACAGTCATCCCTCTCCAAAAGGAGGAGAGACTACAGACCTTGGAAACTATCGCCCCCTTAGCCTGATGAGCCTGATATGCAAAGCGATTGAGCGCATCATCATGGACCTAATAAACAAGGATATAAGGGATCTCCAAACTCTGGATCCCACACAGTTTGGTTTTGTGAAGGGTAGATCATGCCTGCTCAACTTGGTCGACTGCTTTGAGTCAGTCACCAGAGCTGTGGATGAAGGCAAAGTGGTTCATACAGCCTACCTTGATCTGGCCAAGGCTTTTGATACCATTCCCCACTCAGGAATCATAAAAAAACTCACTAAGCTAGGCATCAACCCCTATATCACTCGGTGGGTTGCAAACTGGCTCACAGATAGAACCCAAAGTGTAAAAGTAGCTGACTCCAAGTCAGACTGCCAACTAGTCATGAGTGGAGTCCCACAGGATTTGGTCCTGGGTCCTTTCCTGTTTGATATCTACTTCTCTGAAGTCCAGACCAACAGGAAGGGACTCTGGCTGACAAAGTTTGCAGACAATTGCAAGTTGGGAGCTATTACTAACTCCCCAAGTGATGCTGACATCCTACAGAATGGCCTCACTGAGACCAATGACTGGTGTCAGAACCATGGCCTTAAGTTCAATGCTAAAAAATGTGTTGCCATCCCTACAGAAGACGTTATAAGAGATCTGGGAACACAGGTTGACAGCAACCTCTCTTTTGATCACCACATCACCACTGTGGTCAGAAAGTTCTTCTTTGTGGCACATCTCATTACTAAGGGTTTTGCATCCAGGAAGAAAGAGGTCATTGTCTCCCCCTACTCTTCTCTCATTAGGCCAATCATTGAGTACAATGCCCCATTTGGCATGTACCTCACTAGACACCTGCAACAACTGGAGAGGCCACAAAAGTACCTCACAAAGAGAATCATAGGCCTTAAATACTTGTCTTATATGGACAGACTAAAAAAACTCTAACTATTCTCTGTCTCATATCGCCTACTTAGAGGCGATCTCTGCTTGACTTACAAAGCCATGTCTGACCCAGCTCTGTTACAAATGCTACATCTAAAGAAATCCCAATCCCTCTACACCACATGCTCCAGAGACCTCAACCTCATTACCACAATTAAAAGAACATGCTGGAGGGACAGGTTCATAACCCATAGACTGCCCATGCTATGGAATAGACTTCCCATACATGTCAAGCAGAGCACCTCGCTGACCCTCTTCAAGAGAAATCTTGATGAGTGGATGGGAAACAGAAAATTCACCCGGGGATAACTACAGTGGCTCTACTAGACAGAGGTACTGGGAACTAAGATTAGGTGGCACTATTCCAGGGTAATCCTATGGCTAGGCTTGTAAAGGCCCCAGGGCCATTAGCCTAGTACACACCTATGAACTTATGATACCTTATGATGGCTACCAGTGTCTGACCACATGTGCCCTTTTATTTTCCCAGAGGAGAGACCCTGCTACCTTGACCAACCTTGTGGAACTCTTCTTGGCCTCAGGAAGGCAGATGCACCCCCTTCCAGACTTCAGCGGCAGTAATGTCATCTTAGGCAGAAGACACTAGACATCTGAAGGGGTAATCTCAATATTTCCTTTACCCTAACCACGGCACTCCACCATTACCATATTACCACTGTCCATCTTCTTAGGGACTTCTACCAGTCAGAACCCCTCCCACCACCACCACCATAGACCTGTTCTCAGTGCCCTAACACAACACTCCCTCTGTGGATGCAGACAACTGGTAATGTTCATTCCCTTTCCCTGTCTCATGGTGGTTGCCAAACCAAGTCTGATCATATCTGTTCAGCCTAATTTCTAATGGGAGAGCCCTATAGTCATGATGAAACTTGCAGAACTCTCCTTAGTCTCAGGTTAGAAGTTCCACTTCCTTCTGGACTTGCAAGGAGAGGAAATTCTCTGGCAGAGGCTGTGGGACATCTAGGGAGGGGGTCAACTCAAGACCTCCTTTACACTGCCTGCAGTGCCTCATCACCATTGGACAACTAGTGCCACTCCAGTAATGATATCCAACACACACAAATGTCCTCCACAGCCCCGTCCTTCATGCCTGGCTGAAGAACTCCCTCACTTGCTGCAGGCAGCCATTGTCATCCCATCCCATTCCCTGTCTCATGATAGCTGATTGTGTCTGCCTTACCTTCCTGGAGTAGAAACCCTCAGATAATGACTGACCTCATGTAGCCCTCCACAGCCTCAGAAGGTAATGAATTCAGTAGGGTACCCCCACCTTATAAACATAGAGAGCAGATTATCACACTCAAACAGAAAAGCAGTATATCTGGTTATCATCCTCACAGCATACATGAACTGCCCCTTCACTACTGATTTTTCTCTGTGTCAGGGGGTGTGCACTGGTATAGTGTAGTAGTGCATTATAGTAAATGGGCTTCCTATAAATACTTGCAATGTCTGTATTAGTAGTCACATTCTTTTCTAATAATACATCTAAATAAGACATTTTTAATAAATGCTTCTGGCAAGTGAACTTTAAAAAATCTTCTCCATCCTTCCATACTAAAAAAATATTGCCCGGATAGTGGGTATACAGTCTAAAAGAATCATTAAATGCTCTGTTAAATAAAAAATTCTTCTCTCAATAAATCATCACTATATTGGCAAATAAAGAGCCACAGTTAGAACCATGGCTACACTTTTCTTTTGTGAAAAGTACTTACCATCAAAAACTAGGAAGTTATTTTTTAATACTTTTTCCAGTAATTCTTAGTATAAGTTAATTTTAACTTGTCCAGCTTATTTTGTAATATAAATTCACAGAACCATTCCACCCCCAAAGTGTGGGGAATAACTCTGTAAAGGTCTTTAACATCAATACGTCATCCATATTAAACCGCAAATTATTGATTTTATTTAAAAAAATCCCACAGATCTTTACAAACCTGGTTTTCCTTTTCCACCAAATACTTTAATTGATCATCCAAGGATTTGGCACAGGCATTCGTAATTGAACCTTTAGCATCCACTGTGGGGCACATTGGGGGGTCATTTATGTCCTTGTGGATTTTAGGTATATAAATGTTAGGGATGACTGGGTAGCTTACATTTAGATAATTAAACTCATCTACGGAGATCCTTCCCTCAATAAATAAATCATTTATTTATGACTTAATTCTTTGGTAACCACCATTCATTTCACTCAACAAGACTGGGCTGTTGATGTTGTCATTCAATAAATTAAACATCTTCTCGTTATAACAATCTGTATGCATAACAACTTTTCCCCCACCCTTATCTGATTTCATCTTCCTAGCATTTTCTTCTTTTATTAATTCAGTCTTTTGCAGTTCAGTCTTAGTGATGATATATGTGATATAAGATCTATTTTCCTTCAATAAAAATCTAAAATCAAACTCATAGGTCTTTTCAAAAAGTTGCATAGCTGGATGTAAGGGAGGGTTAAAAGTGCTAGAGACTTTTAAACTTGTCATTATTTGAGGCATACCATAAAACATGCATTCAAAATTTAATTTCCTTGTATAAAGCTTTAAATCAGTCAATAAGTGAGCAATATTAGCATGTTTGGAAGAACAAAGTTCAGACCTTTTGTGAACATTTCAATTAATTAGTAATAGAAAACTTAGTGTAATTAAACAATTTAAAGTCACCTTACCATACATTCCCATCATCTTTCAATAATCTTTCACCTTGAACTGCATTTATCAAATTGTTCACCTCTGAGGTTGCCAGCCCTGTTGGTTCAATTGGATAGTATGATACTAGTTCCTGTTGTTCCGTTGGTTCCTCATTGTGAGCAGTGGACCGTTGTTTATTTCACATTGTTTTTTTTTTTTGTTGTTGCCTTCCTTTTAACCTCTCAGAGCTCCGAAACAGTGGATAGTCTGTTTGAGTCAATAAAAAAGGTAATGGTTCCCCTTGTTCAGTATTAGCAACACAAGCCTGGTTCTGTGGTAGTGCTCAATGCGGTCCCTCTTCAGCTTCGTTACCTTATGGTTCCATAATTGCTGGATTTTACCATTGATACTAGTAAAAATCTGACCGTAATCATATTTATATCTATCAAATTCTGGATTATTAATAATGTTCAAGTCCAGTTCACTTGTCACTTCTATAAGTCTTTCAATTTGTAACTTACTGTGTTTCAGCAAAATT